>NC_137863.1:39134770-39222270 GCF_963924005.1 Protomyctophum bolini
ATTTTCATGTCATGATAGAGCCCCCAAATTGATACGTACAGCATTAGGCCGCAGACTGCCATCTGAAAAGATTCTGTGCCAGAGAGTAAAAGCTGTGATCTGAAGAGTCATTCTCATACGTTCTCTCATTGGGCTAAACTTCTAGCCAGTGAAATAACAGTGGAAGTAAAAGGAAAAGAGGTCGCGCATCAAGCAATGGTTTTCTCAGTGGACTGCCAGACCCTATACATCCAGTAGACAATCAAAAGTAGTAATTGAAAAAATCCCCAAAAAGGGAGCACATGCAAAATTTCAAATGAATGGAAGACAAAGTGCTCAATATTTCCACATTTCCGCCTAGCGCATGTCAGCTATGAGCCTTCATCAGAGCACATAAAGTGCTGGGGACCGTCTGTCCCAAGGACCCCTGCTGCTCACTTTGAGAGCCACTGCTGACTCAATGTGACACAATGCTCACATCTCTTGGATGACAACATGTCCTGATCTCTGTACCAGCCTACAGCTGGCAAGATAATCATTTAAAAAAAATGTCCATAGAGAAGTACAGCAGTAGCAGGGAACAGAATCAAAGTTGAGCATTTTCCACCCATGTATGATATCAAACATAAAAGGAACTTATCTCCGGTCATCAGTGAATCAATGTGTATAGACTATAGACAGTACAAAACAATACAAACAATGTTGTTTTATATGATAAGATACAGGGCAGTATTTATCTATTAAAGTATCTATCTCCATGCATTAACCATATCTTGTCTAATAGTAAGTATATACACAACAAGCACATTGTGTATGCAGTAGTGCAGGATGAGTTTGAGTATAAGTGAACTTGAGTGTGTGTGTGTGTGTGTGTGTGTGTGTGTGTGTGTGTGTGTGTGTGTGTGCGCAGTGTGTGTGTGTGTGTGTGTGTGTGTCACTGTTGCACAATGATCAAATTAACGACAAGACAGTCACAGAGAAACAGTTTACTGTTCATAAGTGTGACGACATGTAGAAATAAATACATTGTTCAATCGCCTGCTGATTGTGGCGCTCATTAATCAGAAGCGCATGCTGGACGGACTTCATGATGAGTCTGACGTAATCTCCACTGTTTTATTTATTTAGTCATATATTTATTTTTGGACAGTTGATGTTACAGTGGAAACATCCACAGTTTTCAAATAATTGTAGTGGAGTAAAAGTACAACATCTGCCTCTGAGATGTAATGGAGTAGAAGTAAAACAAAGCACTGACAATTTGAATTAACCCCCGGTAAAGTAAAACATCCCGAAAAGTGTAATCATAAACTACAGGACTTGAGTACATTAGTACTTAGTTACGTTACAGTACACCACTGAGGCCTGTAGTAGACCTGAAGGCCTGAGATTCAGGGTCTTTTGGGACCATCTCAGACCTCCAGTGAGCTGAGGAGATCCATGGGAACACAGGAGCCGCTATAGGTCAGCAATATCCTTTCAGACTCCTAGGAGACTAAAACATCCCCATGGTATTTGGACTGGTCATCACAAATCAGGCAGGGTGGGTGTGGGGGGCATGGTTTGTGCAGTGCTTGAGTTGGAGTGGGTGGTGTAATTAATTACAATATTTGTACTTTACTTGCGTATTTCCAATTTCCAATACTTTACCTTTTACTTACATTTCGGATCCAAATATTACACTTTTACTCCAATACATGTATTTGAAAACGTTAGTTGCTAGTTACTTTGTAGATGTTGATTATTAAAAAACATACAGTAACGACTCCAGGCTTAGGCTACGTATATACATTTTGGCCATTTGAAAATAGCTGATCTACAAGCTCACAATGTGGCACGATGTGACGCATTGTGAGCTAATTGTAGATCTGCTATTTTCAAAAGATTATTATACATTTGACTAATTGAGTTATAATGACTACTTTATGTTTTGGTACTTTAAGTACATTTTGATGCCAATACTTTCGTATTTTCTATTTTCAAGTACATTTAGAATTTCTGTACTGTATTTCTATACTGCAGCATTGATACTTTTACTTAAGTGAAAACATTTTCCACCACTAGCAGGTGCTGGGCGTGAATGACTGGCAGTAATGCATGTAGTTAAAAGTGGCAAGTCTACTTGGACTGGTTAATTGGTGGCCTGCCATTGAAGCGTACGCTGCCCTGTTTGGAGGAGATTGCCAGTTCATATTTTATAACTGGACCGGTTCCAAAGAAAACATTTTTTTGTCTGAATTATAGGCGAGGAAGTGATAGTTGGACTGAATACTGAGGGAAAGGAAGGGATGGGAGAACTCCCCCCTCTCTCCCTGTACCTGTTATCAACAGGTACCACCTTCATCTGACCCGCACCTCCCACACTCCCACACACACCTGGGAGGGAGTGAACATATTCTGTGATAACGAGAACATGCTGCAGGCTTTTAAACCCACCTGCAGCAGTAGGAGGTCTTACCAATAAAGTCTCTTTGAGAAATATCCATTCATTATTTTCTGGCCGCATGTCAAGTTCTGTTAAGCTAACTCTCCACCGCCGATATCGGTCCAACTCGGCGGCGGAAGCAGTTGGATAGAGGCTCTTGCTGACAACTTCTCGTCGGCATTACGGCACTATCAACGAGTCGGGACTTCTAGTCGGACATCGATCGCCAACCAGACTTTTTTGGTCGGGTCCCGACAGGCTAGCCACTAACCCGTCGTTAGCCCTGGGCTGATGAAAAGCGTGAAAGTGAAACAAGCGACCAGGACAAGCCCACCAGGTTTCACCAATTGAGCCCTAATACATCAGCTATTTTAAAAATAGAATCTAGAAAGCAAGCCCAAATAAGTAGCTACAATTCAGAAATAAGCCCAAACTAAAGCAACACACAACTATGCATATTTACAAGCGACAGTATTGAAAAACAAGCCCAAACCAGGCGACGCTGGCAGGCTGCTACTTTTGCCCCCTGGTGTGGTGTGGAGGTGTCAAGAATGCAATATGCTGTCGGCCCGACTTTTCAATGCCAACTAATGTCAACAGACTAGCAGTCTGAAGTTGTTTGAAGTAGGGCGTTTTGGGGTAGAGAGTCACCTTTAGTCTTCAGTCCACATAATGTTATATTACATTGTTAGTCTTTACTGTCCTGTGTTATAATCCAGCCTGGATTCCCCCATGATTTTAGGTAGTAGTTCTCTGAAGAATGGCTTTATGAATGTGTCAAGGCGTCTAATGTGGGACCGAGCACTAGTGTGGTGTGGCACAACTTTGCATGCATTCAAATTGTAATCATAACTGCAGAGGGCCAAACACAATCACAAAGGGAATGAGTTCTAGGGCTTAAATTACACACAAAAAAAACCCTAGTCTAAACGTCAATTTGTCAAGAAACGAACGGGGACAGAAAAGTTTGCAAACAGCTTGCGAATTATGATCGCACCAATGTTCTCTGGCAGGGAGCACCCTAGGCATGATAAAGAGCTTTAAGTGAAAGTGTCCTCCGCTACAGAAAGGAAGCTACAGAATCAAAAGGTCATAATTGGTCCATTACATCAGCTATCACAGCAATCTGGCAGATGCTCCTTATCTGCATTTCTGTCGTGAATCAGTGCAGGTTAGATTTTTTCCATAGATGTTGCGAAATCATAAAGTAGAGTTTTAATAAAAGGAAAGAAAAAGAAAAGGGTGAAAAAAACACATCTACAATAAGTAGCGCTGATGAGAAATACAGATTTGTTTGAAAAGATTATTTTGGGCAGCTTTTGCTTCATTTAGAAATGACGGTGTATAGGGAGGAAGGAAACAGAGACGAGGGAGGGGGAAAGAGATGCAACACGTGGCCTCGAGTCAGAATCAAACCAGGCTCACTGCGATTATGTGATCGACACTACGAGAGAAAGAACAGATTCACAAGTTCGGAGTCCGAATAATGATGTTTCTTCCTTCTGTGCGGTCGACTTGGGCACCTCAGGAAAACAGCATAGCTATGATTATATGGTGCGTGTGTCCGGCATGGCAGGAGGGGATGAAATGGGAAGTAAAGTAATAACTCTAGGGCTGGCCGGGTATCAAAGACGGGTTTACGTCATGTGAGTGATATAATAATAGTTAGGTGTGAATGTGTCCAGGCCACACACTGGGCCTGGGGGGGGGGGGGGGGGGGGCTCTGAATCGACAGGTCGGACAGTTAGTGAAGACATCTGTCTCGTCCGTCTTTTCTCTCAGCTGACTTTTGCCACTCGTTGTACGGTGGCTGGTCGGTCCTGGTTCTTCCTCAGTCACTCCCTTTTTCATCCCTCTCTCTCTCTCTCTGCCTCTTTGTTCCTCTCCGTCTCTCATTCTCCCACACAGTCTCTCCTTCTCTTTGCACCGTGGTATCTCCAACTCAACAAGCCTATCCTCTCCCCGCCGTCCCAACTGCTATCTCCTTTCAGGACACTTCCCTTTCATCTGTGCCCCGATCTTCTAATTTTTTCCTCATTCAATCTATCTGTCCCTCCCCTCTACCCCCCCCCGGCCCTGTTCTGTCGCCACGGCGCCTCCCCCTCCAGCGCCTCCTCTGTCCCACTGACGCCGCGCACTGCTCCCATCCCCCAGAAAACCACTTCAAACAGCCAGCACCATCAAAGCTGAGAGTTGGCCAGCCAACCAACCAACCAGCCAGCCAGCCAGCCAGTCAGTCAGGCAGGCAGTCAGCCAGCCAGCCAGCCAGTCAGGCAGCCAGCCAAGCCAGTCAGCCAGTCAGTCAGGCAGCCAGCAAGTCAGGCAGCCAACCTTCTGCTTTGACTTAAAGTTACTCCCGTCCGTCGCAGGGCTGCTTTCCTCTTCTGATACACATCAAAGATCCTCTTAAACTCAGAGTTTGCTTTTTAAACCTCTTTTTCTTCATGATGATTCTTTTTTTTTTTATTATTCCATTGGTTGAGTTCCCCCCCCCCCCGCCCCCCTCTCTCTCTCCCATCATTTTTTTTTACTTACAGGGTTAGTGTCAGTAATGACATGCACACACACTCTTGGTGTGGTACTGCTTGCCTTTGCAGTTTTCTTCTGCGACTTTAATTGGTTTATTTTCGAAAAGGGTTGGCTCATGCTTCACACGCACGCCACACACATGCTAATGTACGCCCCTGTTACAGTGGGGGGGGGGGGGGGAACGTCGGTTAATCCCATGGGGGAAATTCAGCCGATAGTGATATCAACTGCAGAGCATGGGTCTATTCGTCCCAACTCAGTCCCTCTCCTTTGCGCATCCTCCTAATCAATGTGTGCGTCCGTTCACCTGTATCTGAATGTGAGTACGTGCATGCCCGCACATGGTTATGCAGAACATTGCTGATCGACGAGCTCACAACGCGTCGCCTGCATGCTTTGCTGCTTTGAGCGAAAGCTTCCCCACAAAAACAGAAAAGACGATAGTATAGCATAGAGCCCTGTGGGACTCCGCTCAACCATATGGGGTTTAAGTGGTTAAGTACATTGTGAGCAAGAGAAAAGATGAGAGAAAAGGAGCAGACAGACAGGGAGAGACAGCGGAGAGAGGAAAGGAACGCCATAAGCCATTTAAAAGGCATCTTTTTAATGTCTCAACGTTCCAGAGGTCACATGTGGTCATTTGAAATGTTCGCTTGAATCTTTTCACCCTGCTGGAGCGAAACATGCATGTAATGCCAACATGCACCAGAGGATGGCGCCCCATCTGTATGTAAATCTGAGTACTACTGTAGGTATGACTGTCATAGCAGAGATCTGCTGAAATGTATTTCTTCAAAATCAAATCATTGGAATTTGAATTGGAGGAACTCGGTTACATGAATTATATTAAATCCTAGTAAATAATAACAATACATTATCATTATTAATATTGTTATTGTAACAACCAGTTATACAACAACAGTTTCCTTGCCATTAGCACTTCTAAATCAACATGAAAGTGTTCTCTAAGAACTTCCCTCTCCTGGCTGTAAGCACTTAGATTATAGGAGTCTGTGGGCAGTTACACAGAGCATTGTCTCTTTAATTCACAGCACATTGCTCCGAAGACACCTCTTAAGGATGCAATAAAGACGTTTGAGGGGACGAACTCGGTCGGATACCGGGCATATTTGTTTTACCCTCAAAACAAATCATCCATGGAGAGTAACTGAAAGTTGCAACTCAAGTAAAACTAACCCCATCCCACAATATACGGCCTCTAGGGCTCAAAACGAAGTTTTATTTCGAGCACACCCCTCTATAAAAAAGAAAAAAGAAAACGTCAGAACTTTTGTGTTCCTTGAGAGAACGCTTTTAATATTCAAAAAAAGGAGCCACTATTGTGTGGCTTTATTGCACCGACGTACCAAATAAAGAGCCACATCACACGGCCGGGACGGTCTCCAAGCATTTTCATGCGTAAAGTCAAAAGAGGGGAAAAACAAATTTGAAGGGGGGGAAACGGGATATTTATAGAGTGGTGTGAGAGACTTTTTCAATGACAGGAGCCCTAATGAAGTGGTGTTTGGCTTTTTGATTCACAGTGCGGTGAATGCGTGGGTCCCTCCGTGACCGTTTACTGCATTCCTCCGTAGCCCCAATCCCTCACTCGCTACACGGAAACCCCACTTGGGGCACCCGGGGAGGCGAAGGGGTGAACTCAAAATAACATGTTCCTCGCTCACTAAAGCCAACCTTTCTCACCAGCAACACCCCTATGTGTGGTGCGATGCGCGTGCGCACGGCCCGCCGGCCGCACACACACACGCACACGGGCCGCACACACACACACACACACACACACACACAGTACGCACACACATGGGTGGGGTGTTTACGTGGAGACACACACATGTGCTCAGGAACATGCACATATATGCACATGGACATAAATGACAGAGAAGCAGTACAACATTCAAGAACATGTTGTGGGTGGCAACATGACCAGTCTTAAGGTAATCATCATTAGACTGTTTCACAAGAAACATACTGTACATGGTTGTGCGCGCGCACACACACACACACACACACACACACACACACACACACACACACACACACACACACACACACAAAACCTGTTAAGTCGGCTGTACATTTAAAGAGTCTGGGAGGTTTATATGTAGATAATAAGTAACGAAGGTCTTTGTATAATAGATGAATGGTATTAGTCTGTTATTATACAAGTGGATATAGCTATGCTTGACCTAAACCAGTAAGACGCCCTGAGAGCGAGGTCGCGTGCACGCATCCGCCTGGGTGACAGTAGACGGCAGGCGGCTGGCATGGGGGGTCAGATCAACATGGAATGAATTGTGTACTGGCCGTATATGGAGCGTGTCTTGAGTGTACAGGGTTTGATGAGGTCAGAGATCAACATATGGAATATCAGAACAGGTCAGCTCCATATATGGAGATCTAAGGGTTTGAGGTCAGATGTAGAGTTGATGGCCGGCTCCATATATGCAGATATGGAGATCTAAGGGTCTCCATGATGTCACGAGGCGTGACCATATATGGAGACGTGATGTCACGAGGCGTGACCATATATGGAGGCGTGGGTGACTAACTAACGGACGGACGGGAGATGCCGGTTTGCATAAACAGAACAACATTCAAGAACATGTTGTGGGTGGCAACATTAGACCCACTGTCAAACAACTTGTTGACAGATCCCAGCACCTTTGGACTGCAATAAAGAGATGCAGAATTTGAATCCATTCTAACAATTCGTAAGCTGCCCATGCAGTAAAAAGTCAAATGTTTGTGGCGGCTAATGCAGTGTTCATTATGTTAAGTAACAGTGAGTGGGCCTTCAGGACAGGTGTACTGTACATACTGTACATGGTGGCACCTTTGCAGAGAGCAGAAGACAGGAAACGTCTGAAGGAAGATGGCAGGCGAGTGTTGGTGCACTGCTTCACTCACATCTCAAATCACGTAACGTTTAACCCATTCAGGAGTCAGGACGGGAACACCTTTTTGGTGTTTTAAGGATTATGTTATACTTTAGCTATTGAAAAATAGCATTTTTGAAAAATCTAAATGTGCGGCCAATCTTTGAATATATTCTTTCACTGAGTTTTATTTTTATTTTATTTTATTTTGGCTTTCGTCTACTGTCCACTGACTAGGTTCTTTTTTAAACTGTCATGATTTAGAAGACAGGGTTAGGGTCTCATCCCTAAATGGGTTAATAAGCCTACTTGTAACTTGCAGGCAACATACATTAAACAATCAGTTATTGGGACAGTGAGTGAGTATGCCTTGCTATGTTAATGCATACACAACCATAATGTGCACTATACGCACATTAGAGAAGTAAAAAAGACCTGTCCTTGTTCAAGTCTTGCCTTTCTGATCAAGTGCCCTTGTGGGTGTCATAAACACAGGCTCTAAAACCTGGTTGACTACCATCAACTATATGCTCACTGTGCTCTCCACACACTCCATAACTCTCTTCTCTCCTTGTTTTTAGTTCAACCGCTTAAATCCTATACACTTCTTTTCCCCCCCATCTGTTATTTTCATAAAATGTTTGCCTATTTTGAACGAAGTTCGCCTATTTGCTAGAATGCTTTCTTATCTTTCTTACCTTTCTTTGTAGTTGTTACGTCCCGACTCCCCACCAAAGAGGTCCAGGTGTTTTTTTGTGCAAAAACTCCTTATTGGCTATTTTCCCTACCATAAGCCCTCAATGAATTGCATTGCATTGAATGGGAATTGAATGGGGCGTTATGCTAATTTGCTTATTTCCATCGAAAGAAGTAGTAAAGTGTGCCGCTTGGGATATTATTTACATTATGAAGAGAGGATATATACAAAGAAATTATAATTTTGAGCGATGGAAATAAGCGAATTAGCACAACACCCCATAGCCCCATTCAATTCCCATTAAATTCAATGCAATTCATTGAGGGCTTATGGTAGGGAACTAGCCAATAAGGAGCTTTTGCACAAAATAACACCTGGACCTCTTTGGTGGGGACGTAACAACTATCTGCCACGTGCATTTCTGATTACGAGGCAAGCGGACATTGTTTTTATTCATATATTCCAAGCCGTGTAGTCGGGACTTGAAGGGCTTGAAGACACCATACTGTAAGGTGGTTCACTCACGGCCATAATGGGAAACCTAATGGAGACTAATAAGTACAGTACAGTATAGGTGGGTAAATAGTACAGTACAGTATGACATTCTCAGGGTACAACTACTATACCGCACAGGCAATGACCGTACCAGACTCTTCGATATGGATATGTGATCATTTGTAATGACATCAATTAGTCTGCTGTTAACATTAATACAGGACTATAGAATTGCTAAATTGATATTAGCTTATGATAGTGACAATCTTACTATACATGCTTCCCCCCAGCAAGTGTGTGTGTGTGGTGCATGCGTGCGTGCATGCGTGTGTGGTGCGTGCGTGGTGTGTGTGTGTGTGCGTGCGTGCATGGTGTGTGTGTGTGTGTGTGTGTGTGTGTGTGTGTGTGTGTGTGTGTGTGCGTACGGCGTGTGCACACCGCCACAGATAATGAGTTAGGCTTAGGTCATGGCTTATTGTCCAACTCCTTAAACATTAATGTCACAAAAATGTAATGTAATGACACACACACACACACACACACACACACACACAGTGCTGTTTGAGTGCACAACTGTGGTTTTAACACCATCTTAATTTAACATGCTACCAGCGCTGAGAGCGGCACTGAACATTACCGAATCTAAATGTGTATTCAACAGGTGTGGTTATTGTATTGTAAAGAATTTGCCATAGTGATTTGGTGTGAGTCACCAGAATTCTGCCTTCTATGAATAGAGATATTACTAGTTCCATCATAAGAGAAATAATATCATGCATGACATCGTCTTTATAATATGCATATACCCTGAAGAAGGCAGTTGTATCTGCCGAAACGTTGGTTCCTACTCTGCATCCTAATACATAATCAGTGTGTGCGGCCACTCTTTTGTCTTTTTAAGACTTCTCTTTTTAGATGTTTCTGCCGTGAGCTGGCACCACTACTAAGACTGCTGTGCGTTTAGCATCCTCCTGCACATAGTCTTTATAATACACAAAAAACACAATCAATGCAGCATACATTGCAACAATATAAAATAAATAAATTGTAAGATATATGGGAGAGGTGTGAATGGGTGGAGGAGTGCAAATATTGGAAGTAAGAGATTAGTTCCAGATGAGATGAGATGGTGACAGATAAAGACAAAGATAACGACACTATGACAGCCATGTCCTTTTTCCTCATTGTTCCGTCAAAAGGAATCAGCGCGCACTACGGAGCGTGTGTCGTAAGAAATAGTTTCGATTTGATTTCATTTGTTAATCTGTTGGCTATTTTCGTCGTTCAGTCTTGTCCGTTATATTTAGCGTGTTTTGAAGTCATACCCGGAAGTAGCATGTGTTCTGCATCTTTGCTGCTGCTATGTTACATTATTAGTAGCAGTAGATATCACCACTGATATCAATTTACTTTCTATATGACTGAATACAGTACATAGCACGTTACACTATCACTTTGTTGATATTTATATATACACTGTAGTCAACGACTTCATAAAATACCCAGACAGGGTGGTGTCTTTTAGTGAACAGGACATCTAAAGACTAGACTGCACTATAGTCTCTGTCTGTAACCAAGATCTTCTGGTAGTGGCACCCGTCCTATACGCATGGCATATACACACGGTCGCACGCACGCACACACACACACACACACACAAGAGCTAAAGCAGTCTTGCTGTCCGTCTTGTCCCGTTGTGGTTTATTGTTGTCGCTCTACCCCTGTTGTCATCTCTGTGTATGCGCTGTGATATGATTGTTTTTGCTAGCCAATGCTACGGCCTCCGGTCTCTGTGTGTTTGTGTGTGCCATGCACAGCGCGTGCGAGCGTGCGTGTGTGTGCGTTGCTGCCAATGCAGCAAACTCAGGGTATTTCCTTTTCTGATATTAACGTCAGTGGGAGGATCTGTATCAGGGTTCAGTTTGACACTATCTCTCTGTCTCTCTCCCACGCAACCTATCTTTCTCTGACACCACATTGACTTGAAACTACAAAGAGTGCAAAAGCAAGCAAATGGACAGGTGACTCCTGAGCGTGTGCACATGGACCTGTAAGGGTCCATTTGGTTCTATTTCACGGTGTACCATACGAATGCATTAGTCCAGTGGTTCCCAAACTTTTTAGCGCGTGACCCAAACACAGAAATTATTCCAGGACCCAAAATAGTGAAAATAGCAGATCTACAAGGTCACAGCGTGTCGCTTTGCGCGACTTTGTAGTTCGGCTATTTTCACTACCTCTTAAATATTATGGTATATATATATAATTTATGGAATTTCTTACATTTTTCTTTCATTTATTCATGACATGCTTTTTTGGGAATGTTTTTTGGAAAATGTTTTGAAATAATAATAATAATTAAAAACCAAATGTTGGAAACAAAAAAATAAAGGGAATCACTCCCGTCTCTTTCACTCATTCATCCCCCGTTACACACACATTCTCTCGTTCACCCACGCTTTCACTCGTCCAAGCCTTTTATTGAACATGCTTTTATACCGTTCATTGATTGCCGGTATACAAAACTATACATTTGCACTTCAGATCGGGGTGTGGCACGTGGCAGTTTCTCTAAAAGGAGCAATGTGAGTCTCGCCTGGCGGTCTGACTTAAAACATAAAAAGCTCACAGCCAGCTAGCGAGGAAAGGAAATGACTCTCGTCAATTCCTGCTCACTTTTGTCTTGAACTTGTATGTACTGTAACTTAGACATTCACATTGATGCGCTTGTGGTTATTGTTGAGATCATTAGACAAGAATGTTTACACTTCCTCTTCTCAGCCCACAGAAATGCAATGAAACTGCAGAAAGACACCACATTAACACAATTCCTATCAGCTAACGTGCAATTTAGTGCAATTATCAAGTCCTCGATTTGCTCTGTCAACACTGGTGATGAATCTAATCTATATGAAATGGATTTTGGATATAAACAAAATTAAATAATTAAGTGTTTTGTGCTGAAGCGGGATCTCCGCCATTTCGAATATTTAACACCGACCTTTGTGTCATGAAGATGCATTCACGATCACATCTTCCTTCACTCCTTGATGTCAGATCTTTTAAACTTAATGGCTTTCACTCTGTCTGATGTTTTATGTATTGTACTGTATATGCTTTAGTAACGTCTGTTATTCCGATTTTAGCTTCTCACAGTACTATGTTCATGTGTTTTCTCACAATTCTTTTGATGTTTCACTGTTTTATGTGTTTGCCATCCTCATACTAGTTTATCCTCATTTAGTATTCCAATGTGACGCACTTTTGTAGAGGTGCTTCAAAAAACATGTACAGACTGTACTGTATATTAACGCTATATTTAAACAATGAGCGATGAAGCTCCTGACAATTCACGAATGATATATTGAATTTCTGAATAAACATTACATAACATAACCTTTGTAAATGTTTGGATTGCTAAATAGCTTTTTGTTTTGCAAAGAGAAAAGCAACACTTACAACACTACATATTTCAATATACTGTATATTTATATATTCAATTTGCATTGCATCAACAGTCAACACATAGCAAGAAACAGTGTGACATAAGTATTTCCAAATGAGTGTTTTTCTCTCAGTCTCAGTGTCGTTAGGCCCAGCCATAGCAAACTAAACCAGGCCAAAAAAAAGAAAGAACATCTTGTATCTTGTGTGTGTGTGTGTGTGTGTGTGTGTGTGTGTGTGTGTGTGTGTGTGTGTGTGTGTGTGTGTGTGTGTGTGTGTGTTGCCGAGTAGACGAAGGCGATCAGGTGGTGGGAGGTGTTTGTTCTTAGTTGTGGTCCCCTGTCTGTGACTCATTGTGTGAATGTCACATATAGCAGGTTTGAATAAAGAACTCCCACATTAAGTGTGGTCTTAAATGGCACGTTTGATTTCTATGATATATATTCAAGGGCAGCTAATACTGTAGCTATGATGATCATTCTACAGATGAAAATGGATGTATTTCCCCGCTGAGCCGTAGGCGTGTAGGTAATGTAAAATGACGTTGCTGTGCTCGTTTTGCAGTGTGTATGTGGTGACTTGTGGTCCCCTTGTTGCATTCTATGTTACAAGAATTACTTTTGACACCTGTGGAGCCGGCACAACCACGACAGTGCACGACAAGCATTTGTCCATTTTGTCTTAACTGTCGGACAGTTCATGTATTATAAACAGCGGTAAAAGGATGCATTTCCAGTGATTGAGGAGAATGTTTTTCATAGCACTCACTGTAATTTACTTGGCAGGATTGTTGACTTCATTTCTGGCAGCTCCAAACAGAGCAAAGCAGTTAAGAGAGCTCTAATGTACTTGCATGTATATATACAATATGTAATGTCTGTAGTAATGAGTGGAAGGTAGGGGTGGGCGATATCATGATAAATGTCGTTGCGATGATACAATGGCTCCACGATATGCCTGATATTGTACATATCGTGATACAGTGAATGCACATTCTATGATTTGCAGTTCTATACTTTAATTTACATTTCTGTAGAACGATGGTTTAATAAGTATTTTGGTCTAAATGGTCTCGCACTCCTTTTCCTTTTCGTTTCTGTTTCCTTGTAGGTGGTTGTACTGTGTAACTTAAAGAATAACCATAAAAAAACGCATTGAATAAATATCCTGATACTATCGTGTATCGTGAAAGAATATTGTGATATTTATATATTTTTCCATATCGCCCACGCCTAGTGGAAGGCCCTCTGTAGATGGCAGGTGGCTGCTAAGTGCAGTCACAGTTCTATGTTTTTACATTTTTAACAGACTGAGGCCAGATTTAGGAATTTGTATATGAAAATGAATCGTGCCCTGTTCTTTTTCATGTTGGGATTTTATTGTTAAAGTTAATTTAGTTATTGCTACCTTGTAGAAATGTTGCTTTCACTAGAAGCAGGCATCCGTATTTATTCCTTACATACTGTATCGTTCCATAATTAAGGAGTTAATAAGATTAAACAAAATTGTTAAAAAGGATTTAATTCCTCCTAGGTACAATTACAATTACAATTACTTAATATTAGGTACAGTATTCAATAAGAAAAAATACCTTTTGTAAAATAAATCCTAAAGAAACCATAATATTATATTTATATGATTTTATTTGCAACTTGTATTTCTGAGTTTAAAGTCCTATATATGGTACTGAAAGGTTATCTACCTCATGACAAATGTTCTGTAATTACTTATCTCAGGCTGCTTTCATTTAAATCTATAACTAGACGCAGAACATTCTCTAATATTCATATTTGCGTGCAGCCTGGACGTCGCACATTCAATAATATCCCCATAAACCACGGCATGGTCCAGTGCTCAGTGACAATTTCAGAAAACTATTCATTCACCCTTCCTTAATCGAGCAACGCCGTTATGTTTAACTTGAGCAGCTCTGAGACAGTAGTATAGCTAATAGTAATGGGAAGTACATTGTCCCAGGAGTCCCATGTAGTAAAAGGCACCTAGGTCGAAAAGCAGCAATCTCTATAATCTACCATTTTTGTAAAAAACATTTTTATAACATCAACATGAAATGGTAGCAATTATGTAGCAAATGAGGCCTGTAGTCATGTTTGTTGCAATTTGAAAGCCAAAGAAACAAACAAGGTAATTCCTAGGTCATTACCGTGTGCTTACCATCTCACCACATAATTACTAAGTAAATAACGGGTCACATGTGTTTAAAGTGTTACTGTAGATGCCCACCATGCTGTAAACAGAGCAGGATCTATTTCTCCAAAATCACCCTATAGCAATAAAAAATGATCTTTGCACCACTATGAACCTTCGTAAAATAAAAACAAGAAATCACACGGCTGCTTTTCCTCGATTTTAGATGTGCTCGATACTGTATAGTGGGAATACATTTTCAGGTGGTATACTGTACGTAGGAATTCTGTCCTTTCATATTTCTCTCTCTCTCCCTCCCTCCCTAAATCAGGCTGCGACTAAAGGCTTTGTATGCCTTTAGTCGAGTATATTAAACTATGGATCCATTTATCCATAGTTGGTCCTATGCAAACATTTAGGGGGCCCTCACAGACCCAGACTGTTATGTTCCGTCTCTTTGCAGAGAGATATCCACACTCTCTCAGATGACACTTAGCAGTCTGTCACTGTCAGAGATGAAAAGGACACTACTGCAATGAACATTTGCACATGTTATTGTTGTAAGACAACAAAAACAGTCCCCAGAGGACCGACTGATTGACATTGTCAAGCGTGATGCAGCACAGTTCAGCGAGCATTCTCTGGATATGAGTCACGCGCTTCCCACGCACACTACATATGCAAATAAATAGCTGTTCTGCACTCTGCTGCGCCGTGCAGTGTACTATTCTCTCCGACATATTACACACTCGTTAAAGAGATGCACACTTCATCATCGGCGAAGTCCTTTGTTAATTGACATGCATACATATCTGTGACACAGACAGACATAATACAGTAAATATGGAGCTGCAAAGCGCATGCATATACGCACACACCCAGGCACCCCCCCCCCCAACAAGCCCCCCTGCACGGTTTATAAAAGCTCTATTGGTCTTATATTCAAAGGCCCCGCTGAAGAATGCACATGCTATCCAAATAAATAAATCAAGGGGTCCGATAATGAAAGCCATCCCACAGCGGCACACCGCTTTAATGACAGCACAGACGGGGCCACAGTGTCACTCACTGCCATGGGAGGGAAAATTAGAGCCAATTTGACACTAATCTGGAGCAGATTGTGCTCCTCTCTCTCTCAGGGCCCGGCGGTGGTGGTGGTAGTAGTGTGCCCCGGCCGGCGCACACGGAAACCCCCGCTGAGCCGATAGGCCCCGACCGACCTCAGCATCACAGTTGTCCTGCTTTGTGGAAGCACTTTTGATGACCAATTTCACCCCCCATAAAAACAAGTCGTTCCCCTCCACATGGGCTCGGTATAGGCGCTCTCCACGGGCCTACTGTAGAGAGAGAGAGAGAATCTGAATGTTTTGCGCATGTGGCTGTTTTTCACAAGGTTGTAATCAGCTTGGAACGGTAGATACAATTTGCGGATACAAATGGATACACATGTCGGTTATAAATTCAGAGATTTGCCAATGCGATGTAAGACAGCAAATATGTTTTGTAGCGTTCACCAGATCATTTGCTGACAGTGAGAACAATGAATCACTTTTGTGCACTGTGCAACGCTTGCACTGATTCACTTGGTATCAATGTGTCTCTTTGCCCATCAAGCCACAGTGTCATAGTCATAGCTGAAAAGCTACACTCATTTCTCTGTGTCTTATTATACATTTGCTTGCGAGTGTATGTGTAATATTGGGTGTGAGTGTGATAGCTCAGTGTGAGCAAGATTTAAACGTGGTTGCCTTGTAAATGGAGTGGCACAAGATATGGTATCTGACAGGATGATTCATTATGAAACAGCTACAGTATGTGTCTCCCCTGATGTACCAGCCTGTCTTGAATTGCTAAAGAGTATCTGCTTTATGAAAGGCATTAACAAAACCAAAGCTTAGTCATTACGGTAATTCTGGGTCACAACTGTTTAACCCCTATTGGTGGTTACATACATTATGTTATAATTTCGCTATTGAAAAATAGCAGATCTACAAGCTCATAGCGCGGAGCGTTTCCACTGATGCCATCAAATAAAGGCTTGTAAATGCCCCCCCCCCCCCCCCCCCCCCCCACACACACACACACACACACACACACCCCACTCCCCCCGCAAATACAATTAATAAAAAGGTAAAGTAACTGCTTTTGCCAGTAGCAATGTACTCAGATCAGGACATCGGAATTTAGATGACATTGGAAACCTAATCCAAATGGTTTTTTTTACAGATTCACAAATGTGCTTTTGAGGCACAAAATTGTGACACATCAGATGCATGATTATTACCAGTACCGATGTTGTCTAAAAAGTCAAATGACAGATATACAGTAGATCGGCCAAACCGATATATATGGTTCAGGCCAGAGAGCAGGATGGTTATTTGGTAGTGATTAGATATATGGTTCAGGCTAGAGAGGAGGATGGTTATTTGGTAGTGATTAGATATATGGTTCAGGCTAGAGAGGAGGATGGTTATTTGGTTGTGATTAGATATATGGTTCAGGCTAGAGAGGAGGATGGTTATTTGGTTGTGATTAGATATATGGTTCAGGCCAGAGAGCAGGATGGTTATTTGGTAGTGATTAGATATATGGTTCAGGCTAGGGAGGAGGATGGTTATTTGGTTGTGATTAGATATATGGTTCAGGCTAGAGAGGAGGATGGTTATTTGGTTGTGATTAGATATATGGTTCAGGCCAGAGAGCAGGATGGTTATTTGGTAGTGATTAGATATATGGTTCAGGCTAGGGAGGATGGTTATTTGGTTGTGATTAGATATATGGTTCAGGCTAGGGAGGAGGATGGTTATTTGGTTGTGATTAGATATATGGTTCAGGCTAGAGAGGAGGATGGTTATTTGGTTGTGATTAGATATATGGTTCAGGCTAGAGAGGAGGATGGTTATTTGGTTGTGATTAGATATTGCCAATCAGCGGGAGAAAGACGAAGAGAGTCCTCACAAGAGCCTGGGAAATGGGAGCCTACAGTTGAAATCCCAGGCATGTGTTTATGATTGTCATTTATTGTCCTTGCCATGGGAAAAAGTGGTGTGCCTTTCCAATTCTGCTCCAGTTTGGGCACATGGGGTACAGCAGCAGACCTTTAACATGCAGTACAGTGATATATCGTTTCTGTTTTTTTACTAAGTCATGCACGAAAAGGAAGATTTCTTTTTGTAGTTGTGAATAAACTGTCTTCATGTTTGTCTTCCAGTTTCTGAGACATAGCTACACAAACAATATTTCCATCCCTGTAAGGTAAAATTCTCCTTTAGTAGAAATGCCACTTGAAATTGAGCCAGGACAAATCACCGTGGGGATTTTCTAACTTTTAAAGTTTGACATCATGTACGGAGTAACGATTGCTGAAACAATCGTAATTTATTGTGACCTTACTTTTTCCAGTTCTGGATCCCCTTTGTGAAATTGTGTAGGTTGCAAGTTGAACACATCTGCCTTGTATTGATCCTAATCCACAGATCAACCCACACAAAGCCATATGAAATATCTCCTGATAAGAAACACATTGAACTGCTTCACATGAAGAATATTTCATTCCCTTTGCTTACAAGGTAATGGGATACTGCAGCGGCACTGAAATTGAGCACAAACAAATAATTATGGGGGGGTTTTCAAAGTCAAACAACATGCGAGGAATATTCTGAAATTTATGAAACTTTTGCAAAAATTTCTGGTGGTGCCCACCCCCCCAGCCCCACCCCCTCTTGTGTCTTGTCGCTTTGCTTTCGGTTCCTGACATCGCTTGTGTAATTGTGTAGGTTGTTAGCTGGCCTATGTTGATCATAATCTACAGCTCAATCCATGCAAAGCCATATGAAATATTAGCTGATAGGAAACACATGTTTATGACATTCTGAATCCTAGTGGGAAAAAATGCATTTTTTACACTACAAAATAATTTGTGTCTCATATGGAATATGGATCAAAGACACATGTGCCAGACATTTGATTTTAAAATGTATTGTTGCGCTGAAAATGCCTTTAAAACGGGTTTAGGGTTTTGTGATTTACAATACTGTGCGTGTGGAGTATTACATTGTTCTTCCTCAGCGAGACACCCACAAACGTGCCGAGCGTAAATCTATCCAGCAGACTCCCATTTTTAGCATGAACGATATTGCATTTAAAAAACAGCAACTCCTATATGTGACCTAACGTCTATTGTCTCCCCTCTGCCTGTGTGTGTCTCTCCCTTCCGTCTCTGCTCCTCCCCGGTCGGTCACCCACAGTGGACATCGAGCGGGCCAGTTCGCTGGGCTCCGAAGGAGAGGATGAGGTGGGCCTGTGGAGCCTGGAGCCCCAGGACTGCCAGGAGAGCCTGGGAAAGACCATGAGCCTGACGCCCAGCGAGGGGACCGAGGAGCCCGGCAGCCCGCCGCCGGCGCGGCGCTCCGGACGGCCACGCAGCCTCAGCCCCGACGGCATCAAGAGCCACTGGGGGGCGGCGGGGGAGCCGGAGGCGGAGGGGGAAGACGGTGCCGTCCCCGCGCCGCATCCTCTCACAGACGGGGAAGAAGAGCGCGCTTCTCTTAGGAGGATGTATGGTGAGTTAGACGTCTTTGTGAAAGAAGAGTCACATTATGCCATTATGCAGTGAAGGTGGATTTCTCTTCTGTATACCATTAAACCCATTCTGACCCGAGATCAGATTCTAAAAATGTCCTCTACATCCTGACAGTTTTCTGAAAAAGCTATGGTTCTATGTCAGTCGTTCTTCGATTTTTCAAAAATAGCAGACCTACAAGCTTGTAGCGCGCCACTCGGTGGCTCAAAATGGATTCAATGGATTAATTGGGATGTTTATCTTTTTTTAATGAGGCCATTCAACAATAAATCCTATTTTAGGTGCCCTTTTTACTGTGGTTTGGGTGTTTGTGCATCTGTAAACAAGTTTATAGTGCTCTTTCTGACGCAAGACCCGTTCCATTGTTGGGGGGGGTGCTTCTCAAAGCCTTCAAGATACACACCACCTTATCAGCTCCCCGTGAAGACGAAAGTCATTCCTATGGGCTATTCCTTCTCTTTGGAGAGGAAAAAAAAACCCTTGTGAAAGCATGACAAAAGGAAGTCATCCCACACGATGTAACAATATTTCCATGCATCAAAGAGGTGACGTTACGGTACTGAAATCAGAACGGGGCGACACAAGGCTTTCCCTTTTATTTAGAGGAGATCAAAGGCTCACGCGGCTTGCCTACTAACAATCACTTAGACCTCTCGCCTCGTGTGATTTGGCCTGCCCTGATGAAGGCAAAGCGGAGTTTTTACAACGCCAACCACACCGGCTCTTCCCCATGCCACATGAAAAACGGCTCAAAATATGCCAACATCTGCAAACATTTGAAAAATCTTCCTCAAAGTCAATGCGCTGTAAGCAAAGCTGACTGGTTTGAGTCATGATAGAAGGCGCCCGCTCTCCTTCACGTATGTCTGTGGCTTTCTGTCTGTTTCTGGCCGCATGGTATACTACAGTCAATGGCATGGATAAAAAAAAGAAAAACTTATTCCAAAAATCTAGTACTAGGTCCGGCTAATCGGCCCCAAAATAGATTTTCCTCAGTCTGTGTTTAACTCAACAATTTAGCCTTATTATTTTTCAGTTGCAGGCAGTGTCGTTTTACAATACTGTCACCCCTATATAAACACACACACACACACACACAAACACATGCAGCGCACGCACACACACATGCAGCGCGTGCGTGCGTGCGTGCACACACACACACACACACACACACACACACACACACACACACACACACACACATACACACACACACACACACACACACACACACAGTATGATGATGGTATATACTATTTGACATGTATAATGTACTATATTTAGCAGGAGCAATGATGCCCTCAAACAGGCATTCTTATTCCTGCGCAACAGCTACAGAAAGGACTACAGATGTATCGGGTTAATCCTAACGTTCAGTGCCATATGAACGCAAAACGTTCCCAAGATCACAGTGGTTACGATTTCGTGCCACCGCCACATAGCTACATTTGAAATCTGAGGTGTGCCTTGAGACTCAATCAATAGCAAAACTAACTGTGTACTGTGTAGACAAACTTATGAACCGTTTGAAGTTCCACTTTAGATATTCCAATATATCCTCTATATCCTCCTTATGCAGGTCAGAACTCAGACTCCCAGAATGCCTTGGAGGACCTCGCCCAGTATGACATCCTCGTCCAGCTGAGGAAGGCCTCGAACCCCGCCAGCCTCCTGGACCACCACCCACACCTGCCCCACAACGGCAGCGCCACCGTTTACCACCCCGGCAGCAGGCTCCACGAGCTACCGCCTGCCATCTGGTCACCCGGAAGCCACCACCACTCCCCTGAGGGACACGGTAAGGGTCAACCCCTTTCGACCTGGCGTGTCCCTATACTATGGGCATGTCAGAATAGGCCAAGGCGTTATGTTAAAATAGCATCTACAAGATCACAACACGTTGCACATTGCATCGACTGCTTTCACATGACATATCATACGACAAAGTTTCAAATAGCGCACACACACGTGCACGTGCACACACACACACACACACACACACACACACACACACACACACACACACACACAAAACTACTCTCTACATGCACATGAATAAAGAAACGTCTTGATTAATTTGTTAATGGTCCAAGCCCTACAATATGCCAATAAGCTCAACACCATACAGTACATAGACACTGCATGGTGTAAAGGACTCTTTTCATTTGCTGGTCAACTCATGAAATAGTGAAATATGCCGGCTTAGTATAACAATAGCTATGGTCATGAAGTCTCACACAAGGCTGTTTCATGATGTTGTGTGTAATCATACAAGGCTGTTTTTTGATGGTGTTGTATTTTAGATGTTTGGTCAGTTTAACGGACTTGTATGGCCACAGTTGAACATATCTGACATTCTCTCACCCCAGATGCTCACCCACTGAGTCCAGACGCACTGAGGATGCAGCAGGCATGTCCTTTCTGCCACAGGACCTACCAGCGAGGAGCCTCGCTCAGGGAGCACATCAAATACTGCCAGGAGAGGGAAGGGAGCCACATGGTCTGTCCGCTTTGTGGATACACTGCCACCTACAGGGCACAAATGGAGAGGCATGTTGCACTGCACAACCAAATACAAGACAAGGTGAGACAAACCTAAAAGATAGAGAGATGTGATAGATAGCTTTATTGTCATTCAGCAGATACATAACATGCATAAGAGAACGAAATGTCGTTTCACTGGCTTTTAGTATGCTAGTTAAAAGAGCTAAAATACTATTAAAATCTAAAATCCACTTAAAAACAAATAAATTAAAAAGCACCATTAGTTCATTGAGAGACTAAGTTGAAACTTGCTGCACAAAAAAAAACTATTTGTCAAAATGTAACGGGGCATTTATGGGGCAAGAATTAAGCACTTACTCTCAATTTCTCACCCCACACTCTTACCCTGTAATTAAAAAGAAATATCATATTGCTTGATTTCAGAACTCTCTTACATTGGACCATGGCACGGAGGCCAGGAAGTTTAAATGTCTACAGTGTGGGAAAGCCTTCAAGTACAAGCACCACCTCAAAGAACATCTACGCATCCACAGTGGTGAGACTGAATATCTGAATAAACAGCTGCAGCTACGTAGCTTCCCACACATTTTACTAACTCCCTCCCTTCACTTATAACACATGGGATCCGGATGGTGGTGCAGGCAGGGGTAAAGTCACTGCCCACCCTGGAGACTGGGGGAGAGGGGATACTGTGTTCACTGCAGCAGGTGGGAAGCTAGCTGTACTGGCTAGGCCCTAGGGCACCTGATCATCAGGGAGTGGAAGGGTAGCATGTTTCCCCTGACTGAGGCATTATCAATAAATCAAAACATGGCGCACTACAGAAATAGAAGTCCATATTTTGTATCGTTCCATATGCCTCAAGCTGGCATACCGCACGTTTCCGCTGTCCGGCCTTCCTCAGGCCTCATGCCATCCCTGGTGAAACTAGGCTACTCGGGTGAAAAGTGGCGGCTAGTCAGACAACGTGTGGTTGTTTACTTACTCTACTACACCACCCTCCAAGACAGACAGATAAACAGTAGGGATTGGCAGTGAAAGTGACTATACAATTTGGCAAATAATAATAATATAAATCACACCTGTGTGAAGTGAGCGGTGCCTTTCATCAATCAAATCATCACATTCCGTGCAAACAAACACACCTACACACAAAGCTGTGCATAGGAGCAGCTGCACTGCTCAAAAAAAGATATTGTCCCATACAGACTATACACAGGGGTTCAATGTGTAGATGTGTGATCTCTTGTCATGTACGTACATACATACAGTACATGACAAGAGAAGAGAAAAGGTGTTTTAATACCAAAGTGCTACCTCTTGTGAGTTGTGACTGATCCGTCTCTGTGCGACTTCCTCCCCTCTAGGTGAGAAACCGTACGAGTGCCCCAACTGCAAGAAACGCTTCTCCCACTCGGGCTCCTACAGCTCTCATCTGAGCAGCAAGAAGTGCCTCAGCGGGGGAGGAAATGGAGGAGGAGGAGGAGGAAGCGGAGGGATCTTTAACGGACACGGCCAGAGCCCCTACCCTCACCACCCGTCCCCCACGTCTCCCCCCGCGGGCGGGGGGAGGACCAGCAACGGCAAGGGCTCTCCGTTCCCCGCTCAGGCGCAGGATTACGTCAGAGCTCCGGGCCAGAGAACGGAGGACGCTCACCATCACATCTCGGCACAGGAGAACCACCGTAGCCCCATGGCGTTCCCCCGAGCCGCTGACCTGGCCAGGCTCTGGGACCCCATGGCCGGCGTGCTCAAAGGGACCACGCTGTTGCCTTATCTGCCCTCCGGAGCCAAATTTGAGCAAATGCTGCAGGAGATGCTACACAGGGAGGTGAAGCCAGAGGAGGGGAGAGGTGGAGGAGGAGGAGGAGGGGTGGGGATGGATGAAGGGAGGGCGAATTACAATGGAGGCGGTCATCACGACGGGAAGGTGTCGCCCGACCGAAGTGTAAAACGAGAGAGGGCCAAGTCCAGCGACGGGGAGAGAGGGGCGTTTGCGGTGACCTGCCGCCGGTGCGCGCAGCTTTTCCCAAACGCGGCGGTGCTCCTGCAACACGAGCGCTACCTCTGCAAGATGAACAGAGAGGCCGTGGAGATGCCGGAGGTTCCTCACGGAAAAGACCACCTCTCGCCGCCGCTCTTCTTCGGCAGAACTCCTCTCCGGGGGACGGAGAGCGGCAGGCCGAGCGGAGTGGCCAACGGCTTCTCCGAAGACAAGTCGCCGGTCCAGAAGCCCAACTGGCATTCTGTCCCCCAGCAGCTCCTGGTCGCCATGCCCTCCCCGTCGCAGCACCGCCCCGACGCCCCGCCCTCCAGGCCATACTGGTCCGGCCTGGAAGGCGGCAGTCCTGGCCAGCCAATCAGCCCGTCTACGGAGCTGACGTCGCCTCCTCAGACCAGGAGGAGAGTTCCGTCCTCGGGATTCGGTTCACCTCTCTGCCTCGACCTCTCCTCCACCTGTCCGCCCGATTTCTCCTCGCCTCAGAAGCGGCCCGGCCCACAGAACAGAAGCCCCTGGTCCGGTTCCGGTTCACAGAATGAGCCCTTGGACCTTTCCCTCCCCAAGCCACCCGCAGACCAGGAAGGCGCGAGCAAAACGGTTCACGACAAGCCATCTAGAGGAGAGAAGAGAGAGCTTGAGAAGCAGCAGCTTAGGAAAATGAGTCCAAGCCAACCTCAACACTTAACCCTCCACCAGTTCTACAGCGGGTCTGGGGTTCCTGTGTTCGGGGGCTCCATGTACAACGGTTTCCCCGTGTTCAACCCCATGCTCCAGGCCAGTTTAGGGGGACCAGGGCATGAAAGCATCCCCTCTCTTCCCCTCGGCCATCCGACATCCAGCTCTGGTTTCCTCTCTCCTATGACCTACATGATGGAGACCGACACAGAGGCTATGCTGAAGAAGATCCACCAGGAGAGACAAGCTTTAATGGTGAGACACTTTTGCCCGCTTCATTTTTTTACTCAAGGTGATGTATTACATGTAAAATATACGGCATATGTAATTCTTCTTCTTTCTGGTGACTCTTGTGGTGTGTTAGATACAATTATTAAGTACAACACCAATGCAACTTCTCTCACTGCCATGACTTATTTGTTGTTTGTTGTGTGCCCAGGGCGAGGTGTTAAGTCATGGAGGTTTAGACTACCTCTCTCTAATGGAAGACGGGATGGATGGAGAAGGAGGAGGCCCAGGCAGGAAGAGACTGAAGAAGACAGAGGAAGGCCTGTACGCCTGTGACATCTGTGAAAAGACCTTCCAGAAGAGCAGCTCTTTGCTACGACACAAATATGAACACACAGGTCAGTGTGGCACATGTCCAACTACACGTATATATTGAGAAATATAAGCTCAATGAAGAGAATAAGCAAAATCAGAAACCCAAACTCAATCTACCTCAAACTAAACTATGCTTGTCCGTGAAAATATGAAATACTCATTTGATAAAACGGTTGATATGAAAGTCTACAAATCAAATTAAAAACAAACACAATATGTTTGAGAAGATAATATAAACCGGTGGTTCCCAAACTTTTAGCCCGGGACCCTTAGTGAAAATAGCAGATCTACAAGCTCACAACGCGTTGCTTCACACTGCGATGTGAGCCTGTAGATCTGCTATTTTCACTACTTCTAAAACATTTGTTTTCTAATTTATGGAATGTCTTAGATAGTAATAACAAATTACTTTAATTTAGTATTTAATTTGGTATTAATTCATGAAAACTTTAGTTTTGGGGGGGGGAAATGTTTGAGGAACCAGTGTTCCCCAGTGTTTGGGAAGCAGTGATATAAACCATTTCTGCGGATGTGTTACAGGCAAACGCCCGCACGAGTGCAAGATCTGCAACAAGGCCTTCAAGCACAAGCACCACCTGATCGAGCACAGCCGCCTGCACTCAGGAGAGAAGCCCTATCAGTGTGACAAGTGTGGCAAGCGCTTCTCCCACTCGGGCTCCTACTCCCAGCACATGAACCACCGCTATGCCTACTGCAGCAGGGACCAGGACCCCGACCAAGACCCGGAGGAGCCCCCCCTCACGCCGGGGACAGGCAACGACCCCGGGGGAGCGCTGTCGCTCTCCGCCGAGGACGCCCAAACGCCCCACCTGTTCCTCAGTGACTCCAGTCTGGACGGAGGCCCCGGAGGCTTCAGGGAGGAGGAGGAGGAGGAGGAGGAGGAAGACAAAGAGGAGAGTCCCAGAGATGATCACGCTTTGAGTTTGTCAGAAGCAGAGGAAAGGCTGGTAGGGTGTGCCGAGTCTGACCATGAATTACCCCAAGAACTGAACGGAGGAGAGCCGAACACGATAGAGAACAACAATATAGCAAAACATGTCGGGGCTGAAAGCACAGAGCACCGCCTCTGGGACCAAGGAACAGGTCAACAAAACGGAGAACCTGGCGAATATGAGCTGAGCCTGGATACAACTGACTCACAATGACCCAGGATCAAAGGTTAGGGAACTTTAAAAGGCCTCAGCAATACATATATACTACAGTACATTATAATGTTACATTTTAATTAAGAAAGGATTTTAAATAATACAGACTTTTTTTATACGATGGATTGGATATACCACAGAACAAAGAGCCTTACAATGCAGCCATACACATTATGTAACAATGCAATGGACAGTATTGTTTGACACAATAATGGACTTGATGTGTTTACTGTGAGTTACATTGTGCCAGTCACTTTATCGCTCACCGCCACAGTTGCCTTGGTGTTTAGTCGATTCACAGTGCAGTTAGCCCATTTAGACGTGGAAAGCCTATACGTTGTTACAGCATTTCTGTGTCAAATTTGTAGATTATTTATGAACAAATATTGTGCAGTATTAATTGCATGATGGATGGCGGGTAGACATCTACAGTTCTGTCATTAAATGTCGCTTAATGGATAGTCAAATTGTCCACTTAGTCCACCCAGTTGTTGCCGTCATGCCGTTTTGTTAGGATATTTCTTCTCTTCTTTTAATGTTGAGTAACCTATAGAGTAACATACCTGAACCACCCTCTGATGTATTTAGGGCTTTAGGCTAAACGCTTTATAAGGCTATCTGCTGGCGCTATGGTATTTGACAAGCACTGAACTCAACATTGAAAGAAGTGAGGAAATGTCACCCTATTGGCGTGATGGAAACAACAGGGAAAGGTCGTGTAGAAAAGCATTCTTATTCCGATTCTTGTCCATGCACATTGTATTCACTTCTGAATATTGTGTGGTATTATCTTTCTCGAAAACCTGACCTCTCATATTTAAGCCATACTATAAATGTAAAATGTTCTTTTCCATTCAAAACAACAAAACAGCAAACAGGCATGTTTGTCGCCAGGGCGCTCTCTGTGAATTGCTGTGAAATGTGTCAACGTGGTTAACTACAGGTTTCAGAAGGTTAACTTCATTGTTGACCACCATGCTGGTACTAAAGGCATCAAAGAAGGAAGGGTCTCTTGAAGAGTAAACTGAAAGTGGGTTGTTTATAGTTTAAAAAAATAAAAAATAAGATGACTGCACCTTTTAAAATGCCATGCCTTGTTAGCGGACTGTTGTCCCCTAGTCGCATTTCTGGACAGGATTTTGTGGGAGTATGATAATGAGGTAATTCTTTGAGGTTTTTCCTTTGAAGGGGCAAATAAAACTTGCACTGTCTCACGATCCATTCCATATTTCAAGTAATAAACATATGGAGCCATTTTATTTCTTTTAACGCCAAGCTGTCTGGTCTCGCTCATAATAATTTACATGTGTTGCATGGTCTTAGTTCACACCACGGGGACAATAATGTGTCACACATTTGGACCGCCTGTTGAGGCCCGACGACAGGGTCAAGCAAAAGACTCAGGACACAAAGTGCACCAGCTTTAGCTTCCTCTTTCTGCCTGTGATTCAGCCAACCTGAAAAGTGCCTTAGATGTACTTGGACACTGTGATTAATCAGACGCAGCCGTGGTATGTAAAGATAAGACAGTGGTGCTTGAGGCGTAACTAAGCCTGTAGTGTCCCTGCGTACTGTAAATGCAACATACACTTCTCACACACTGTGTGTGTCACCAAAGATATGCATACATGCCAAAACCAACCGCTAACCCCGTTTTGATAGTTCCCATTTTGTTTTATAATTTTTTTTGCAGGGGGGGGGGGGGGAGAAATAAGGCATATTTTGTTTACCCTCACATTGCCTTGACAGACTTGTAATGAAGTAATATTTCTTACAAACACACTTAAACGTTTTTGTATTTTCTTATATTTGTTATGTTCTTTGCATGAATTTGTGAATATCTGTAATAAAATTGTATATAATTTGTTACCAGAATTGTGTATTGCACTGCTATTTATTTCCTAAACAGAATTTCACTGAATAAAATACTAAATAAAATGTACTAAAATACTAAATAAACTATTTCCTAAATACAATTCTAAATCAGTGGTTTAAAACCAAGTAGCATTGTTAAAGGTCAGCTCTCTTCACTCAAAAAAAAGCCTGGATTCTTATTGAAAATGATATAGGACTATAAAATCACTCGGTGTGTAAATATAATCCTGGACGGGTAAAACCCTGCAGTGTCGGGGACTGGCTTGTGGGCAATGCCGTTACTGTAAACATCTAACAGTTAGCATAATGTGCATGATGATTGGTCAGAGTTGGGGAGTTCATGACGGTGAACCTGCATACAGTATGTGGTTGTGGTGTTCTCAGGCTGAGCCATGTTAGGATAAGTCAACAACTGGCTAACCATACGAGTCTACATCTTGACGTTCATGGGCCCTAGACCCCCACAACCCCAACACGAATATATATTTAAAAAATAAAAACAGAAACAAGTATAGCAATAAAAATATGATACTATACGAAAAAAGGAAACAAAATGAGAGAGCATGTTCAGAATGCAATACCATTAAAAATTACTAGAGTAATAAAATTACTCTATGAGAGAAGTCAATCGACTGCTTGATTTGAGATGCTTGATTGCAAATAAATCCACCAGAGGGAGACAGCTTAACGAACAGAGATATGTGAGGTGTGTTAGGTTTAACCTTATACTCTGTTGACCGGTGTCCCCCAGGAGCCTATACTGATCTATTTGCAGAAAATAGACGATCTACGAGCTCAGTAATGTGTTGCCACGTGCTGTGAGCTTGTAGATCTGCTATTTTCACAGAATGTTTGCCCATTTCCATTCCGTATCCCATGTTGCTCAAGAATGCACATTTGAGACACAAATACATGCTTCATCATGATAATGGATACATTGTGATGCTTTTAATCTACCAGTGACCTGACTTTACCAGACAGGTGAGTGTGGGCTAGACGGTTCACTCACTGACACACTGAAGCATTCTCTAAGACTAACACTAGGAGTACTGCTCAGAAAACGAGACAGGACGGGATCCATGTGGATCTCGGACATCATAGCCAGCCTATGTCATCATCATCATCAGTCAACTATTAGGTAGACCTGTGACACCTCTATATATATATACACCGGTACTCTATTTGGACAAAGGAAGAACATAAATACTGTACATGACTGCATATTATGCTAATATGTTCTAAACATAATGTACAAACCTCTCTCTTCACGGGTAATACTATGACATGATGAAGAATACACAAAAAGAATTTCACTGTTTACAATGGAAGCTTACTCACCAACAATAGCTTCCTCGCCACTGCCACCGTCCTTGTGTAGCCATTTATCCTAAATAAAGTAAACCACAAAATGCTTTCATCACCTTGGAAAATAATTGTCTCTGCTCATGCACATTCTGATCCTGTTCTTTCACATGCAGTGATATCATTATGGTCAGTGAACTATGGCCAACTGGATAAAATTGTTATATAGAGATTTGCGTCTGGCCACTGTGTGGCTAAAAGAGATTTGATGCAGACCAGTGGTTTTCAACCTTTTTCATATCAAGACCCATTAATGAGATTTAGCCTTGCAGACCAAAACTAAAGAATATGTCCACATTTCCATGCTGTATTGATGTTGGTACAATAGGAGAGACAACAGGGGGTCCTTTTGGTTTCATTTTACACTCTCAACAGTTAAAGATCCATCTGGAACCCCCTGAAGGACCACTGGTTGAAAACCACTGTTGTAGAAAGAGGGAAAAGAGGAGCTGACCAAGAATATAATCCTGGGGCTCAATGAATGAAATAAGGTTAAGTGGTTAAAAATGATGCTAATGTTCATTCATTTCAGGTCATTTTCATGTCGTCTTATCGACTCACTGAAGGCTCAGCTCTGCAGACACCTTCTTGTTTACCCTACTATTTAAAGTCTGAGTTTAAATTACATACATGAATGAATTATTTATATTTGTAATAGGTCTACATTGCGATATAGGCTAGCTGCTAATCTTCGCACTGTCGCACAGCTAGCTTGCAAGACGCACCATTCTGATGAATTGAAAATGGAGGACCGTGATGTAAAGTTTGTAAACTCACAGTAAAGTGGGGGGGGAAAGTGTTTTTGTTATTATACAAAAACAAGCGTTGTGACCCTCTCTTTTCTTCTTTAATCTTTTTTCTTCAGTTCCTTAACTTTCTTCTTTCGTGGGGCATGACTATGACAAGAGGAAGACGCAGGTGTTTTATAAAAGATACCGGTAATGTTGACATCGGGTTGACATGGTTGTAATTGCGCGTGACGTCATTACGTAACGTCTACTCTACACGACAATTCAATGGCTGAAATATAGGCCTAATAATAATAATAATAATAATAATAATAATAATAATAATAATAATAATAATAATGATAATTAAAAACATATTTTTTACTAAACAAGGTAAAAATGTGACAGTGAGAAAACTGCTTGAAACTTGAAAGTCATAGCCTATTGGTGAAAACTTTTTTTTTAATATATATATATTTTTTTTTAATACCACATTCTGCTCCACAATGTCAAATGCCTCAAGAGTCAAAGTGACCTACCGGTATCTGGTTCCCAAAGTGGGGTCCGGTGACTATAATAATAATATTAAATTAATAGGATACATTTAATAAATACCCTTTATTTAGCGTTTTTCATTTTTTCCACAGAATCAAAGGTTTTATGGTCATGAGTCATGACACACCAACCGGATCCCGGATGGCTTGATTCTATAGGCTTAAAATAATATATATAAATATCTTTGTAAATCTCTATGGAAAAACGAATGGCTGATTTTTCAGTGGGTCCAGAAAACCACGGCCACTGCTATGCTCTATTGAGGCCTGGTATACCTCAGAGGTCAGTGAAAGGGTCAGTGTGAGAGTGTAACAGGGCTGGGGTGGCCCTCGGGTGGGTAGACCGGAGTCCTTGTGGGTGTTGGTGTGGAGGTTAAGGAGGGGGGGCTTTGATTTTGATATTAAGAAAATTAATAGGAAGTAGATATTTCAGTATGTTCTGTGCACGGCTCCCTGGCATGGAAGCATCTGTGAGGAAAGTATTCGAAGCAGACTTGCAAGGTGAAGTGTTTACATGTTCATACAGTAGTATTAATGGTCTTGCAGATGTTTGAACAGTATGCTTAGGCCCATGTTACAGGTAGACAGTAGTAGCCTATAGTGTTAATATGTACTGTAGATAGTTGCAGCCAGGGCCTCCTTGTATAGGATACTGTCAAAACACTTCAGCAATCCTCCTTGTTATTAGGTTTTTCTATCATTTTTGTCACATAATTAACTCCAACTCCTAGCTTTGCTCCTTTCAATAATAGATGTCAGTGCAGCTCAACCTGAAAATAGGCCAAAAGTCTTTCAACGTTCTCTTTGTAGCATTTTCAGTATCTCTGAAATATACTAAAATTCTAATATTTTAAAGTGGCAAGCAAAATACATTGATTTAAAGCACATTTTTATATGCCAGACAGTCTGCCTCAAATTCTTTGACAGTGTGAACAGCAGGATTCTTCAGCGTCCTTCGCAAGGTCGGATGTGGGATATGTGGCCCATGAATTGGGACACCGCTTTGAATTAAAGGTCTATATTTCCAGAGCTTTAAAGAATACAGTTGTGCTGCAGCTTGGCTTGCCTTGGTTGTAACTGTACGGTAGTTAGCCACAATGAAATAAGAAGACACAAGACTCATCATGACAGAGGCTCTCTTTCAATCTTTGTGAGGGAAATTATCCTGTGCGTCTGAGTCCAATTAGTATGACTCAGGCCAGTCGTGACCGCTTAAATCAGCCATCACCAAACACAGCTATCAAGTAACGAACATTCTAGAAACCTCATGATAAATTAGCCCCCACCCCTCCCACCCCCCGTCCGATGGTGAACATCACCAATTGCAGATCCTCCATTGCTGCAAAGATTGTTTTTATTAGTCTATTTGTCTTGTTTTTTCTTATCCGCTTTTTATTTCATTACATTTCAATAATATATCTTATTAACTTACTAACTGTATTGGATTGCTGTTGTCAGAACATGTCACACCAACAGCTTGTATACCTGTATATAAGTGAAAAACAAGTAAACCCTAATTAACAATCCTAGTATAATATACTGTATGTATATAAACACACAAATGAAGCTTCTCCGGAGTCAAGCATAAACATTTAGCATTGTTGCTTGGGTCCACAATATATTTGTCATATTTGAATGCTTTTTCATCCCATCATACTGTACGCCGGCACCCCACACATCATCATTAATACACATATTGTTCATAATAAACATGTTATTTAAATGACATATATCTTTTTAATCATGCCCCTGGCAGCCTGGTTTACACTTCGGTATATATGACTGTGTAGTGTGCCGAAAATAGCGATTAGCTCACAACTCGCATGCACAATGCGTTATGGGCTTGTAGATCCTTTCAGAACACGAGACAGTCGTACGACGGAGCATAAATCAGGCATGATTCTAATATTAGAGACTGATTAGCACCATCACAGCACCAAGAAGAATATAAAAGACATCACAGAGAGCTGTGTCCTCAAGTGTTTTCTGCCATTGGGTTTTTTTTATTGACACATAAATCTCTTTCAAAATCAGAGGTTGGAGAAAGAATAAAACATAATAGGACATAATTACAGTAATGTACAAAATCTGTACAAAGAGTCTGAAATATTGAATCATTTAAACGTCTTGCAAGAAATAAGACACCAGATTTGCCCTAAGAGCATTTTCTTTTATGCCATGAATGGAAATGTTCACTCTCACAATATGGGGAATGCATGGGACATATAAAAATCAAATAAACTGATGAGGTTTTGAAAAATAATCAGAGAAATTGTACAACTACTGTAACTAACTTTAGTCTAAAATGTACACATTGACTCTGATACCAGAGTCAATCAAACAGGTCAAATAAACAACTGTGTGGTTCTTTATTTAGGCAAGAAAATAATATTACTGTGGCAATCAAACATAAAAGAATGACCCTGGAAATGAACAGAAACAGAAACACACAATGGAAGAAAACAAATCTCCAATTATGAAACCCCAAAGGACTCTAAATGAATCAACGATACATTATGAAACCCCAAAGGACTCTACATGAATCACTGATACATTCCTGACACCATCATTTTTGGACGTTCTACCTCCCTCTGCTCTAAGGGACCAGCAATGATACCAATATAAACATAAATAAATATATCTAATAAAAACTCCACAAATCTATGCTCACTTTGGACTCTCTCTCCTCTTTTCTTCTTTTTGTCTTTTGCCAAACCCACAATTACCAAAAGCCACAGAGAGCGGGAGAGAACAAGAAAGAGAGAGAGAGAGACAGACAAAGAGACAGAGAGAGAGAGAGAGACAAAGAGACAGAGAGAGAGAGAGTAGTTTGGGGGAAATCCACATTTTTTAAACATATGCATTTCCAGTTTACTCTTTTGTTCTCTTATTAAAAGCAGTGTTTGTACCAATCACCAGGGATGTCTCCACCCGCGGAGTCCCCGGAGCCTGCATACCTCCACACTTCTACTATCTCTCACGCAACCCATCGCTCAGCAGACTTCAACCCGCCAACCACACCCTGACAAGTATCACATACAAATGCCCGGTCCAATCACTTCACGGTTTTTATTGCGGGAGGGAAAATGAACAAACAGGCCCTTTCATTTCAAAGCTGTTGTGTCCATCTGAGTTTGGCTTCCAGTGTACATCACCTATCTGTTTAGGTTACGCGCTGTACGCGCTGTACTGCGGGTTGACAAAGACGGTATTTCACATATTTACAACATAAGAACATGTTTAGGTTAATCAGCACGGTTTACATGATTAAAAATGGAAGATAAATCCATTGTTATACAACAAGTGGAAGTGGTCTGCACACTATTCAGAGCTATTTGGTATACGTGGGGATACTGCCACCATGTTGGCATAGGAACTCTTTCAGTTTAATCAAGCAAATGATCAATTCCCTGCATGGGGAGTCACCCAACACCGTCCTCAGTTGACTCTGATGGTCCTTATCCTTACACCGTTACGGCGTTACTTCAATATGTGATTAATCACATGGACTCTAGCGTCCCTATTCCAGGGTGAACGTTCCGTGAAAGTAGCAGATCTACAAGCTCACTACTCGTTGTGTTGCGTTGTAGATCTCCTATTTCTGGTGAAGAGATTTGGTGTAGAGGGGTAAAAAAACGAGCGGACCAAGTACAGTATAGAGCTCTGGGGGACTCCGCTCAACCGACTACATAATGGGTGTAAGTGGATTATTCAGCAGACAATTATGATTCTTTGAACTTGTTGTTTTTGTCCCCAAGTTCATCCACGCCGAAAATGATTCAAATCTCATTCAGAACAAGGTTGATCTCTCACTGTGAAAGTGTGAATAAAGGCATCAATCTGTATGAATGAGGCATCAATGAACAGATTTGATACATTAAAAAAAACACAAAAAAAAGCCTACGATTTTAAGATCGTTTGTTCGTCACTCACAGCCCTGGTGTGTAAAGACGTCTACATACAGTACATACAGTATATGGCTTTTTGTTTTGCAGATGGTGGCACACATAGCTTCCTTCCTGTATGTTTGCATGATTTATATATCCATAGGGGATCAGTCTGTCTGCGTTGCATAGAATAAATGCATGTGTTTGTTTCCCTGCAACAAGAGGTGCTGGTGTGTTTCACAGTGCAACGGTTCTGTTAACCTAACCCATTAAGACCTCTACAATCTAAATCAGTAGTTCTCACACCTTTCATAGATGTTTACAAAATGCCCCAGAAATAGCAGACGTACAAGTGACGCGCTGCGCCGTGAGCTTGTACATCTGCTATCATCCAAAATGACCTTTAATGGGTTAATGTGATGGGGAGCTGGGATGATATTAAGAACACATCTTTCTCCCCGTTCTCTTGAGATAATTACTGATTAATACATGGCAGACTAGTTGAAGTATTTATAGCAGTATATTTTAAACCATGATGATTTGCTTATATCCTGTCTAGTTTGATCAGTGAAAATGTCAAGGAGAGGCGAGAAGCATGGATCATTCCTACAAGTTTCAACACAGAGCCTTCTCTAGACTCTACTTGTGCAAAGAGAAAGGCATGCCTATTTAGCCAGTGGACTAAAAGTGTCCTTTTCTACTTTGTCTTTGTCTTTGTTTTAACCACATTAACCCCGACGTCTCTATTTTGGTCATGTAATTATATCATTTTTCAAAAAGGTTCAAACTAAAACTAAAAAAACCTGTGCAGACATTTCAAAATGTAAAAAAATAACTCAAATAGGCAATCTACAAGCTCGCGATGCAACGTGTTGTGATCTTGCAGATTGACTAGTTGTCACACAACAAAGTAGATAGGGCGCAAGTTGTTCACGATGCTTTGACTTGGAGGCCAACTAAGAATCATGACTGAAACCTCTCTATTTCAGTTGGCACAACCAAACGAAATTGTTAGTGACGATGCGTAAATGCGTAACAATGCGTAAATTAGGCTTTAGTCCACTATCTCAATACTTTTGACGGATCTAGAGCAGAGCTCAACCAGTGGTCCGGGAGGGGGTTCCAGGTGTTCCCCAGCTAAACGATGAGTTGGTAACCAAAATGGAAGATCTTTTACACTTTACGCTCTCGAGAGTGAAATTATTGTTAAACATCTGCATTACGTAATTTACAAGAAGTCTACACATTTAGAGAATGTAGAAGAAATGTTATTTCATGATCAACATTTGCCTGTTGTCTATATCCTAATGGTATACCACATCAATACAGCATGGAAATGTGGACAAAATCTTATCCAACGACAACAAAATATTCTTTCGTTTTGGGTCTGAGAAGCAAATGGTGGTTCGTGGCTTAAATGGCAAATAAATAATGGACCTTGATATGAAATGAGGTTGAAACCCACTGATCTAGAGGAACCCCCCCCCCCCCCCACCCCCCTGGCCTGTCAGAGGAGCGTGGAGGAGCTGCTGGTTCCGAAGACGTAGTCCAGCTCGTTGAGGATGAGCTCCACGGCCTGGTTCTGGTACACCATGTTGACGGCCATGTTGCCGTTGTCCCGCTCCGGACGCATCACCGTCGGCCCAAACACGATGCCAATGTTCTGGGTGGTCATCCTGTTCACGTCCGAGAGCTCCATCACCCTACACGACGGAGACAAGACCGAAGAAAGACAGGGAGAGAAAGAGAGACGGAGCAAAAGAGAGAGAGAGAGAGAGAGAGAGAGAGAGAAGGCTTAATGAGAGAGAGAAATTACATGGAGAAATGGACGCTTCCGCCATCACACGAGAGCACACAGCGTGACGTCCTTCTGTCAAGACCTCGACACAAAGAGCACAGTTTGACAGCACTGACAGGCTTTTGAACTTCAGCTTTTTCTTCTCCTTCCTGAATCCGACTGAGTGCAGTCACAGAGCCGGCCACTAATGGTGCACAGAGCTTTGTGACCATGGTCACGATGTGACATCTTTATTATTCTTATACCCATTTGCAGAATGCCATGACAGCTAAGCTAAGACTCACACTGGGTGGAATAAGACATGGGTGGGTTGCAATTGAGCATCCACAGAAAGTGTACGCGTGTATACATCTTCCACCTAAAGTACATCCGCCTGCTTGTGCACGTTTGTGTATGCTTGTGTGCGTGTGTGTGCATGTGTGTGCGTGTGTGTGTGTGTGTGTGTGTGTGTGTGTGTGTGCGTGCGCACGTGTGAGTGCATGTGTGTTTATGGACATTCTGCTGTGTTTGTATTTGTGTATCCTCATCCATATGCATGTGTGTACATTAGCGGTCTACATCCACCTACCTCTGTGTGTGTGTGTGTGTGTGTGTGTGTGTGTGTGTGTGTGTGTGTGTGTGTGTGTGTGTGTGATGGAGACTCAGGAATGGGTTAAAGCCACAGCATGAGGCATTCTTCTAAAAATGCCATTCCCACCAAGCCACAGAGTCAGCCAGCAATTGCTCAAAACTTCCACATTAAAAAGAGAGGAGGAAAAAAGAGAGAGAGAGGAAAGCAAAGAAAAAAAGGAGAAAGAGAGAGAGAGAGGGAAAGAGAGGGAGGGGAGAGAGAGAGAGAGACAGGGAGGGAGGGAGAGAGAAAGAGAGACAGGGAGGGAGAGAGAGAGAGAGACAGGGAGGGAGGGAGAGAGAGAGAGAGAGAGAGAGACAGGGAGGGAGAGAGAGAGAGAGAGAGAGAGAGGTTCCAGTGGTGGCGGCGGTGGTGTTGGTATGCCTTCCAGCAGACGAACCACAACGCTCCCATAGGGCTGAGAGGAGGAGGAGGAGAAGGGAGAGGAAGAGAGAAGAGGAGAGGAAGAAAAGAAAGAGGGCGGGGGGGTGAAAATAGGGAAAAAAGAGAGGAACAGGAGGGAATGGGGGGGGCAGGGGTGTACTGTGAGGAGAGGAGGGGGACGGGACAGTGAGGGAGAGAGAGAAGGAATGGGTTGATGGAGGAGGGAGATAATAAATGAGAAACAGAATGAGGGGAGAAAGGAATGACAGCGTTGGGAGAGAGAGAGAGAGAGAGATAGAGAACGAGGGAGCGAGCGAGCGAGAGAAAAAGAGAAAGACACAAAGTTGACAAATTCATGGGGCCCACCACCACCACACCCTGGCACAAACATCACCCTCAGAACACGAAGCGTCCGTCTGTCCGTCCGTCCGTCCCCAGGCAGGCAGGGAGGGGAACCCATAAGCGGTGAAAAACACACACATTGTATGTAGTACTGAACTGGCTCGCGGAAAAGAAAGAAAAGAGAAAAAAAATAAGCAAACTATTCATCTCCCTCAAGCCGTTTCATCTTCAGAGGACCTAAACTTAACAACAGCGTGGCGCTGCTACGGTATACGCTCTTGGCACACGATGTGATTCATAAGTGCACTCGCAGTGGTCAGAAAGAAATTGATGGAAACCGAGGGCACTCTGCCCCCTCTTGTGGTGTTTTTTTTTTTTTTTTTTTAAGAGGAAGAGGAAGGAATCAAATTTCTTTCGGGGGCATCTGGTTCGTTCATGCCTAGTAAAGTACCTCAAAGGAAATTAAGGGAGGGTGATATTTCTCCACGGGGAAATCAGTCGGTTTTCACAGCACGACTGAAAATGGTGCTGACACATCATACACATGGCGTGTGATAAGGCAGACTGAGAGACAATGAGGGAAGCAAATAGGTGGCAGACATGAAGCCAAACAAAGCAAACAGGCAAGAGGTTCAGAAGCATTCAGTCACAGGTTAACCACTTCGACCCGGGTTGGGAAACCTTTAAGGCCGGGCACATGATCACGTGAGTGTTGTCCGAGGCTGACGTGCGCACCGTGTGCTGTACAGTTAATTCATACCAGTGATACCACCATTGCTTTTACATGTTATTATAAATTTATATAGGCTGCTAATCCTACTATAATGCACGTAACTCCAGAACCGTTTGCCCCACCGATCACATTCGACACACGTGGTCCACACCCCCGCAGGGAGTGCAGTGCCCGGTATCTCCGGAACCACCACAAAAGGCTCTGATCAGGCTCTGCCAGTGGGCCAAATCAGCCTTAATCCCATCACCTGTGCAATTTCCATCTTCTGCCGACTGCCTCAGCCAATTGATTGCCATGGCAACCCCACACACCTGCAAATTGATTACTTAACCGCTCCACTTTTCAGTCAGTTTGCACTCTTCACACACAGGTAGACTGGCACAGACAGACAGTTAAAACGGGTATTATTAGATTCCCAAGTTGCATCGCTCTCAAGTAGGCCGGTGGCCAACGGGCACGTACAGGTCTAGTTAGAATAATACAGCAATACAATAACAACAATATCCAGTATTGTTGTTATTGTTAATGATTATTGTGTTCTGTTTTTTGCGGACTTTGCAACACTAGCATTTTGCTGCTTGTGTATGTTTGAGAAGTGACAAATATATTTGGATGATAATAATGAATAATAAAATCATATTCTGTTCCTCTGGGAATTATCATATTCACATCCTACACTAAAGCAGTTTTTGATCAACTCATAGTCTCAAACTGTATTATAATTGGGACGATTAGTCAACTCTGAACTTGGTAGATCTGATTATAGCGTCTGTGGCCCTAACACATGGAATGACCTGCAGAGCAGACTATACTGTACATTGAGATTCACCACTACGTTGAGATTAACCAAACAGATGCCCACAATATGTAACTGTTTTTACATTGTTTTCAATCTTGGTCTTGGTTTCTATTTGTAAACCTTATATTTCACATGTATGCCTTTTATTTTTGGTATTCTTTCAACAGTGATGCCGCATTGTATTACTCGACGACACTGCCAATGAGTTAAATGACTAGAGTATGAATATGAATGAATGAATGAATCACTTGAAAAGCCCAATCTCATCACCTTATAGAACAAGAGGTTGTCCAACCCTGACTTAAACACTATGCACTTTAAATGGACAATATTTAAGAGTATGGGGGAATGAGAAACAATAGCAAATGCCTAGAAAAATTTAATGTAAGTTTGAAACGCAATGTCGATGCCTTTTTTATTTTTTATTTTTTTGTATGTTTGTGGTGTTGTTGTTTGTACTGTATGTTTTCTTCTGTCTTTTGTCTTGAAAAATCAATAAAAATGTAAGTAAAAAAACCAAAAACACTATGTACTTAGTTGACTTGAATTAAAAATATACTTGGCCCCCCTTCTTTTCCCCCCCATCTACACGTACTGTAATCGTAATCATGTCCCCCTATTATGACATGCCCAGAGGGCTTCATCCCCACAACAGGGACACTGCATGGGCCTGAAGCAGAGCGTGCTCTCACCGTTTGAGATGCTGGAACAGGAACTGCATGGTGTCGTGGTTGGGGGGAGGCATGTTCAGCACCAGACACTTCAGGCGGTCCAACTTGTCCTGGTAGTCGGACATCTCTGGAAAGAAACGAGAATGACTTGTTTAGTTGACGGACCGCCACATGGTCGTCAGCGACACCTGTTGCTGTGCAGTATATGAAGTAATTAAATTACTATAAACTACAGGTGGCTTCTGTGGGTGCATGTGTTTGGTCCGACGTACGTATTAAACAGTTCCGACAGGCCAGAAACCCAAAGCCTGAACCTAACCGGCTCACAGGAAGCCACAGGTTAGTTTTAACCCATGCCACGGGTTAGTTTTAACCTACCACACATGTCAGGAGCGACTAATGCCTGTCGGAACTGTTAGTATGTGTAACAAACGCATGCACCCCGGCCCCGGCTACTGTGATTCATTTGTGTGACGTCCAGATTCCCCAAAACGTTAGGATGAATAAAACTCATGGGGCGTCAAGCTAATGATAATCAAAAACAAGGACAAGTCAATGTTCCCCCGCCCCCTGCTGCCACAAGCTTACAGTACATGCACTCATAAATATACAGTACACTTATACATAGTCACTCGCTTTATTAATTTATTAATAATATTTACAATATATTAACCCATTTTCTTACATTTGAATGTAAATGTGATGATGGGTGGATTAAAATGAAAGAGAAATGATCATTCATCACTAAGCATCATTTTATTTGCTTACTTTGTAATCAAGAAAATCTTTAATAAACATTATACAAAGAAAGGGTAACCAGGGTTAATGATTTCCATCGCAGATTATGGCCGTAAACGTTAATAATTAGAATCCCTGACTAGAATTTGGTTGCTAATCTTTCTTGTGGGGAAGGCAAATGAATAGACTTGTCGGGTTAGTGTCTGAGTGTCGGAGAGTGCAGACACATTTTGATTGATTGATAATTTAATTAGACAATAAACCAGCTAGAGCAGTGGAACAGTGGTTTTCAACCAGTGGTCTGGGGACCACCAGTGGTCCTTGAGGGGGTTCCAGGTGGTCCCCAGCTAAATGATGGAGAGTTGGTAGCCAAATCTGGACCCTTATAGATCTTTAACTCTTTAGAGTGTAAAATGAAACCAAACAATTTACAAGAAGTCTACACAATTAGAGAATGTAGAAGAATTGTTACAGTATCTCTCCTATGGTATACCACATCAACACAGCATAGGAATTGTGGACAAAATCGTATCCAACGCTAACAAAATATTCTCGAGTTTTGGGGTCTGCGAGGCTAAATCCCATGATGGTCCGGCGTGGCTCAAATGCCCAACAAATAATGGGCCTCGAAATGAGAAATGATGAAAACCACTGCATTAGACCAAAGGGAGAGTATAGGACCGGGGCTGGTCCAGGACCAGAGTCCTCGTTGGGAGCACATAATGGTCGGTGCACCAACCAGCTGAGCCACCAGCCACACCACAAACAGCTTCTTTAACCCATTCTGACCTGAGATCAGATTCTAAAAATGTCTTCTACATCCTGACAGTTTTCTGAAAAAGCTATGTTTCTATGTCAGTCGTTCTTCGATTTTTCTAAAATAGCAGACCTACAAGCTCGTAGCTATGAGCTTGTAGATCTGCTATTTTTCAATAGCTAAAGCATAACATAATGCTAACACCAAAAGGGGTTCCCGCCCAACGTCGGTTAACCCCTATTTTATACACTTTGACGTATGATGGAGTTGTGAGATGAAAATAACAGAGTTTGTACATCTGCTATTTTTGATTGCCAATAATTCCACCCCCAGAAAAGTAGTCAAAGGAGTAGTTCACCCAAAAAAAACTGACTTATTTTCTATCGATTACACACCCAGTGAACATTACAAGACATAAGAAACTATACCTAAGCAGTGGTGTGTACTTCTCTCTCAATTAGACAGAGTTTAGTCTGGACTGTGACGGGTGGAGATAATCATGCGTCGCTTTTTTGAGACAAAAGGTGTTTTCAAGGCAGCTTAGAAATTTGGGATGAGAAGTTGCCAGGGGGGGAGGAGGGCTTTAAGTTCCATCCCTGCCTTCCTTTATATGCGTCGCATGAATAGCGGTGGGTAAGTGTGGAGAAATGGAGAGAGAGAGAGAGAGAGAGCAAAAAGCGTTCACTCACTGACTGTCTCCACAATGTCTGTGAAGAAGCCGTAGGGTACCAGGGGCTCAGGAAGCTCACGGAAGAAGAGTTTCAGAGCACCGCTGATGACGTGAACGTCCTCCCACTCACTCTGGTCCAAGTTCAGCTTCTCCTCTGGGAGAGAGAGACAGAGGGACAGACAGAGAGAGAGAGAGAGAGAAAGAAAGAGAGAGATAGAGAGGGGGGTGGTAATGAAGAAAAGGAAAAAGAAAACAGCATTTACAAAGAAGGTAAACGGCGAGACAGAAGCGGGGGTATGTAATAGCATCAGAGCGAATGGAACATACAGGACGAGGAGAAAATCCCCATCAGCGCTAAGCTTTAGCTTAAAGGCTTGTTGCTGTACGAGAGAGATACAAGTTGTCTGTGAAGACACAGTCAAAACAACTGCTGCACACAACAACTCGGGCGCACACGCACGGCCGCACACACACACACACACACACACACACACACACACACACACACACACACACACACACACACACACACACACGCACACGGAGCGGAGAAATCGACAAAAAGCTAATCACTTATTGACTCCTGGCCAACGTTTCTCAATTCCACATTGGAGAGCATGTAACATGACATTTTACTGTTCTATAATGTCCCCTTTTGAGGTCTGCGACGAACGTCACTTCATTCAAACAAGCAGAACTGTACCACGGGGTGTTGAGAGAGAGCCCAGAGACTATAGACTAGACACCGCTGTCTCTGTCTGTGGCACCATGGTGCAAACACACACACACACACACACACACACACACACACACACACACACACACACAACACATCTCTGTTGTGGCCACTTGGTGGCACCCATGGACTGTGAGAGAAGCTCACTGTACAGCTCTCTATACATTATTACATCAGAAAACTTCAAGCAGACAGAGCGCTTAAGGGACACACGTACATTAAGCACATGGTAACACAATCAGCACACTGTTCAGCACAACGGCGTTAGCGCGGCGTACGCGTGTAATCTACAGTCACCGTGAATGTGAAAGCACACACGCGCTATGCCTTCTATTTCTGTTTGTTTTTCGAAGACACACGTGCGTTGGCACACTCATGCAACGCACACACATACATTAATAGTACAGAAGCACACTGAATATCACGTAAAAAGAACAGGCGGAAGGAAGGCTTGCCGCCGGCTGGCTCTCCTGCATGGTCTCCATTTGAATCTACCTTGTACCTCTGGGAACATGAAGCGGCCATCTGTGGTCACCGCACGCTCTGCAAAAACCAACACTAGTCATTCAATGGGCTGTATGTACAGTATGCCTGCTTGTGAAATGATGTACTGTAATTACAGATAGCAGGCCCCCTTCATTTTTCACTCCTTAAACCAATTCCCTTCGCTGAAAATAGCCGATGTACAAGCTCACAACGTGTTGCGTTGCGATGAGTTGTGAGCTTGTAGATCGGCTATTCTCGCCAAATGTCTGCCCCAGAATGTGTGTGTGTGTGTGTGTGTTTGTGTGTGTGTGTGTGTGTGTGTGTGTGTGTGTGTGTGTGTTTGTGTGTGTGTGTGTGTGTGTGTGTGTGTGTGTGTGTGTGTGTGTCTTTGCTCGGTCTCAGCTTTTATTGTTGGCCGCCATATACAGTATGAAGAAGATGCTGATAGTGGGAGTCTTGCTGTAGTAACTGTATATTCATGTGGATATACAGTAAATAAATAATGCATGGGCGTGAGTGTGCGTGTCCGTGTGTGCCCGTGTGTGTGTGTGTGTGTGTGTGTGTTTCATCCTCCTTCCTCTCACCGTGGTTAACCAGGAAGCGTAGTTTCTGAATGACAGCCAGGTTTCCAGACACCCTGTAGATGCCGTCGGTTTCCAGCCCTGAAACGCAACACACACACATCCAGCCAGGTGAGTGCGTTAGAGCAGAACACGCATGCACGCACGCATGCACACAAACAAACACACGCACGCACGCACAAACACACACACACACACACACACACACACACACACACACACACACACACGCACGCAAGAGAATGAATGAATGAATTAACGAATGATTTTATTTAATTGAATGTATTATTCTGAGAGTATACAAATAATAATAAAATGTACCAATAAGGTTCCATGTGGTTACATTTGGACACTCTCTGGCATAAAGGACTTCTACTGTGCACTTTACTGTGAGTTTCGTAATGAACCTCCCTGGTTATTGTCTCATGCATTCTCACGCAATCAATAATTGAGCGCGCCTTGAATCTTTGGTTTTGTTGCGGCGGTGAGTCCAAGACATAAGACATACATAAACACAACATGGCACACAAAAGCATAATGCTGCACAGAAAACAACCAACTGCCGGAATGAATGGGCCCACATTTCAACAGCTAGTCGTAGAAACAAACTTTGAAGGTTTAGTTCCCGTGTAATTTGCAACAGGGGAAAAAAAAAGAAAGACAAACTTCCCCTTCACGTTTGATGGCGTGACCCCCATAAAGACTTTGTTTGTTGTAATAACGAAGCTATGTTCCTGCCTCACCTCCCACCACCACCCCCCACCACACACACACACACACACACACACACACACACACACACACACACACACTCACTCACTCACTCACTCACACACACACACACACACACACACACACACACACACACACACACACATACACACACACACACACACACACACACACACACACACACACACACACACACACACACACACACACACACAGGTTTGGTTGGCCAAGTTTGGGCTGTACATTTAAGCCAATTCCACGAGCATTTCCTTCTGCTCGAAAACTAAATTCTTCCGCCATCACTTGTTGCTGGAATGTTGTTTCTTTGCCACTATCTTCAGAGTTTCAGGGACTGTCGTGGATTCAAGAAAAGCCACCCTTTACTTTACGAATTTACTCTCCAAATACAAACAGAAGGATCTTGTTTTATTAAGCCCTCCACGGTCAGTACAGAACAGACTCATTTTTCCCATGAATAAAATATTCACATACGGCACGATTTCACCCCATTTTGGTCTATCTTAATAATGGCACCTGCCATCTGTACTCTGTGAGCGTGCACGTCAAAGTCCCCACGGTGGGACATAACTTAGCCGATTTCTGCAATGCCTCTAAACCCCCGTCGTTAACATCATCGCTGCGGAACTGTCAAGGGAACGTCGCTTAAAATAGGTTTTCTATCTAATCACATGTAGTTGAGCGCCATCTGTACACTCTTCAAAGTTCAGCAAAGTAAACTGTACCTCTCTTCTCCACGGCTTGAGTACACAGCCTGACGAAACGAGGCACCGTGTTCCTCTCGCGCTCGCACAGCATCTCCAGACGACAGCCAAAAACTTGATCTGCACGGGGACGTCACGCAGCAACAAGGCAGACACAGAGACACACGCACACACACATACGCACACACACAATCTGCTCAGAAGTATTTCACAGATCATTATGGATTCTACAGGCACTTCCTGACAACACTGATAATAGCACATAATATGGAAGCTACTGTACAAGCAAGTTTAAGCGTTATCCAAGTTTACAGTTCAAAAGGCCTTTCTCTAAGAGGGGGAAAAAAACCCTCGAGCCGATTTCAGCTGCCATCCTCTGCTCCGTTCCCAGCCGAGAACTAAGCTCGCCCTGGATGATGCAATGGCATTCATGTACAGTACATACAGTGCGCCTCAGCGGCGCTTCATCTGAGAGGCTCTACACTAGACTTACAGGACTATGTATTCCATTGTGACATTGCTGCATGATCATTTCTATTCCCGTTGCGCTGCAAAGCACGTTTGTGTAAAGCACCTCATAAAAGAATCATGGGATACAGTAGTCAGTGTGCTCATCACTTTATCTTTTCCCTTATTTGACCACAGAAGATGCTTAATTGCACATTTTTATTTAGAGCAGTGGCGTGGGAGGGGGAGGGGGGGGGGAAACGTTACCCACACATCAATACTTTTACACCAGGGGCCAGCACAGCACAGCACAGCAGTCTTGTATAGTACTGTCGACTGAGCAACTCCAGGAGATCAGATAATGGTTGAGTGCCTAAATTGGGGTTGTTCAAAGGACACCACTGGTGTTTTCAGTTCACGTTTGGTTCCCTAGACGTATGAATGTTAAAATGTGTAGAATATTGCCCTGCAGTAAAGCAGACATACTGTAGATCTGTGTTTTGTGATTAGAATCACGTGCACATTCATTTGATATCTATCGCCCCCCTGGAAGCACTGTGTGCCAGCGGCTGTGTCTTTAACGCAAAATGAAACCTTTTTACCTTTTACTGTAAGTGTAACTGTACAACCGGGCGTGATGACTTCAAATAGTTTAAATAGATACAAATTGGATAATCCAAAATGGTAAAGCAAAATAAAAATGAGCTTTAAAGGAAGATCATCTAGCCATCCTTTTGGTTTGCACGCACGCACGCTCGCACGCACGCACGCACGCACGCACGCACGCACGCACGCACGCACACACACACACACACACACACACACACACACACACACACACACACACACACACACACACACACACACACACACACACACACACCTCAACACCATATCTCTTCAGCAAAGGCATCTGATCCACAGGCTCGAGTCACATTCCAACTATTTGGAACGTTGCCTTATTTTTGACCAAATGTTCTCGCTGTTATGACACGCCTATAGAATATATACGGACGCTATATATGGGTTCATGCCATTTTAATAAGGCGCGCATTTTTTGACGCGTCAAATGTCACCTTTGATGAGGCCCTTCTCCTGCAGGGCCTGGAGGGGCGGTCTCTTCAGGATCAACTTCTTCAGGCGACTCTTCACCCTCTTCCTCTCCGTGTTCTCCAGGTTGGAGGCGGAGCGCGGCACTGTAGAGGGAGGAGGAGGACAGGAGGACTAGTCAGAGCAGAGGAGCCTATAGGGCACTGGTTACCAAACCTTTTAGAAGGACAGGAGGACTATAGTCAGAGCAGAGGAGGCTATAGAGCACTGGTTACCAAACCTTTTAGAAGGACAGGAGGACTAGTCAGAGCAGAGGAGGCTATAGAGCACTGGTTACCAAACCTTTTAGAAGGACAGGAGGACTAGTCAGAGCAGAGGAGGCTATAGGGCACTGGTTCCTAAACCTTTTAGAAGGACAGGAGGGAGGACTAGTCAGAGCAGAGGAGGCTATAGGGCACTGGTTCCCAAAGCTTTTAGCCCGTTACCCAAAAGAGAAATTTGATGTCTCTCCACGACCCAAAATAGTGAAAATAGCAGATCTACAATCGGCTATTTGTTTTATAATTTATGGATTATAGTTTTTTTGGGGGGGATGTTTTTTGAAAATAATATAAAAATAATAATAATTAAAAACAAAATGTAGGAAACTAAAATATGTCCGCGACCCACAAATGGGTCCCGACCCAGTGTTTAGAAACCAGTGGGCTATGGGGGGGAACAGGAGAGGAGCAGGGTGAGTGAGTGAGTGAGTGCCTATTCATACTCCAGTTTTAGGTGATGAGGTGACCACCTTTTCGGTGTTCACCTCATCACTGAAAACTGGAGTATGAATTGGCCTTAAGTGGGACAGGAAGTGTGGGGGAATAAAGCCAGGAGGAGTGCTGGAGGTGGAAGAGGACACTCTGAAGGATGGCCCGGAGCTTACGTGCTGCTGTCCTGTATCTGTCGTCCTCATCCTCTTCCAACATCTCCACGCTGCCTGCCCTCCTCAGAGAGTACAGGAGAACATTGTCTAGAGGGTTATCCTTGTCCTGAAACACAGGTAAATAAATGACTTACATGGCCTCAGTTAAAGTGAGTGAATGTGTGGCTTGTACCATAGCCTCGGCAACCAGGCTTTTATTTTCGTATTGTTTTTAACCATATACTTATAGATGACTGGTGTCCCCAGGCCTCTATATGCTAGGTCCATTAGTATTTCCCCCTACGCCAAATGTCTTTGACAAAAACTACAGATCTACAAGCTCACAGCTTGAAGAATGGCTATTTTCGCCAAATGTTGTTAACCCCCGGAATAGGGTTCCTAGGGGTTCAAGAGGTTAAACTGGGTTTTCAGTGTTTCAGATTTGCAATCATGTTTTCTAATGTGTGTTTTTACACAGTCAGCGGTTGTAACGGTTATAATAACATACAGTAGCACAAAGATCATTGTGTGTGTGTGTGTGTGTGTGTGTGTGTGTGTGTGTGTGTGTGTGTGTGTGTGTGTGTGTGTGTGCGTGCGTGTGTGCGTGCGTGCGTGCGTGCTCAGATGCTTCCCATGTGTTTGTGTGAGACAGCCTCACCAGTTTGTCGATGACACTCTGTATGGTGTTGTACCACTCTCTGATCAGCGAGTCTGTCTCCGACTGCAGAAGGAACTCGTTGCCCGTCACCGTCCTCAGCTGAAACAATCCGCAGTGCACGGAGCATTAGAACCTCCTCCCTGTAGTGTGGCGCGCGCGCGTTAGCCGACACTCCCGTATGCATCCCACACCGCCATCTTTCATAGCGTAGCACTGCTGTCACACCATCGCCGCTGCGCTAAGCTCTGGAGACCATTCCACAGTTCCCCAGTGAGCTTTTTAACAATGTGTTTTTCCCCCCCTCTTTCTCTCTCTCCCCTCTATTCACACTTCTCTGACTACACATTGTGTAAATCTCTTTTAAAGCAGAGTGTACCAAAGTGTAGAGCAGTGATCTGCGTAGCGAGAATAAAGCTAAAGAAAGTTGTCTCGTGTAAAGTTTCACCCAACATGACATAGCTTTTGGTCAGATATTCTGTCACACGGAGTGGGCTGAGGCTGCGGTGCGGAGGGGTTTAAGTGGCAAAGCCGGACACACATCTGCAGTGGAGGTGTTAAAGAAGTGTTTTTCTATATACTTCCTGTGATACTCGACTTCCTTTAAGCCGAATACGAGCACAAAAACACATTCTTGCCGTAGGACTGTTGAATTTAAGTTCAAATGGAGATTACTGAAGAATGCTGTGCTGAATAAATCCATAAATACTTAATTGAATTTGACCACCCTACTTAATCTATACTAAATGCCCTCCATTTGTCCCTCTACTGTAAGCTTGTTACAGTTTTGTTACTTTTGCTGAATAGAGAACGTTAGTCTTCATATGGTTAAACGATAAACCAACGTAATTTAAATATCTCAATTCCTGCAGACAGAAACAGCCTCTGCCTCCTCTCTCTCTCACTCCTTCCCCCCCCTCGTGTCCTCGGCTCCTCTGCCTCACTCCTTCCCTCCCTCCTTGTGTCCTCACCTCCTCTCTCACTCCTTCCCTCCTCGTGACTCCTTACCTCCTCTCCCTAACTCCTTCCCTCCTCGTGACTCCTTACCTCCTCTCCCTCACTCCTTCCCTCCTCGTGACTCCTTACCTCCTCTATCACTCCTTCCCTCCCCTTGACCTCACCTCTTGCTGGCAGAAATAGCCTAGAGAAGACCTCTTCTCCTCTTCATCCCTCCTTCCCTCCTCATGTCTTTACCTTACCTTCAGGACCCAGCAACCATGTTGAAATCTAGTGTGGAACACTGAAGACAGTTTGACTCTACTGTATACCTCCTCTGCCTCAACACGTTCTCATCTTAGAAGCAGGTGAAATGGGCATATTATTGTGATGTTTTTCAGAATGGAAACAGGGGGTATCTCAACCAATCAGTGATGGTTGCACGGGTTCGAACCGCAAAAGAGCTCCCAATCTCCACTGTCTGGGCGTCTTTTAACCCAGTTATGAGGTCTGATTTGCGCTTTGGCAAGTATTAGTCAGTATTGGCAAAGATGTAACATCGGTCCCTAATGTAAATATATATATATCTACAAGCCGCTATAGGCAGTGGTGACTGGTCAGCTATTTTTTGTGTGTGTGATGGAGCATACTGTATATATAGGTTTAAACCTGTTTTGTAACTGGCCTCTACACACACCATCAAGCTATGAAGTGTAAATCGGGCTATACTCTTTCCGTGAGTTTGAATTCGCTTTTGAGGCAGTTTGCTTTGTTTGCTTTGTTTGTCACCTTGAAGACGTTCTTCTTGCTGGACAGTTCATTGGCCCACTGGATCCGGGCTCCCCTCAGATCCACACTGCTCTCTGGACGACTGTTTCCAGGTTTCTGTGAAGACACCAGGGAATGTAATGCATGCTGTTACACTAACTCTGTTCCCAGGTTTCTGTGAAGACACCAGGGAATGTAACGCATGCCGTTACATGAACTCTGTTCCCAGGTTTCTGTGAAGACACCAGGGAATGTAACGCATGCTGTTACATGAACTCTGTTTCCAGGTTTCTGTGAAGACACCAGGGAATGTAACGCATGCTGTTACATGAACTCTGTTCCCAGGTTTCTGTGAAGACACCAGGGAATGTAACGCATGCTGTTGCACTAACTCTGTTCCCAGGTTTCTGTGAAGACACCAGGGAATGTAACGCATGCTGTTACATGAACTCTGTTCCCAGGTTTCTGTGAAGACACCAGGGAATGTAACGCATGCTGTTACATGAACTCTGTTCCCAGGTTTCTGTGAAGACACCAGGGAACGTAACGCATGCTGTTACATTAACTCTGTTCCCAGGTTTCTGTGAAGACACTAGGGAATGTAACGCATGCTGTTACATGAACTCTGTTCCCAGGTTTCTGTGAAGACACCAGGGAACGTAACGCATGCTGTTACATGAACTCTGTTCCTAGGTTTCTGTGAAGACACCAGAGAACGTAACGCATGCTGTTACATGAACTCTGTTCCCAGGTTTCTGTGAAGACACCAGGGAATGTAACGCATGCCATGCCGTTACATTAACTCTGTTCCCAGGTTTCTGTGAAGACACCAGGGAACGTAACGCATGCTGTTACATTAACTCTGTTCCCAGGTTTCTGTGAAGATACCAGGGAATGTAACACATGATGTTACATGAACTCTGTTCCCAGGTTTCTGTGAAGACACCAGGGAATGTAACGCATGATGTTACATGAACTCTGTTCCCATGTTTCTGTGAAGACACCAGGGAATGTAACGCATGCTGTTACATTAACTCTGTTCCCAGGTTTCTGTGAAGACACCAGGGAATGTAACGCATGCTGTTACATTAACTCTGTTCCCAGGTTTCTGTGAAGACACCAGGGAATGTAACGCATGCTGTTACATTAACTCTGTTCCCAGGTTTCTGTGAAGACACCAGGGAATGTAACGCATGATGTTACATGAACTCTGTTCCCAGGTTTCTGTGAAGACACCAGGGAATGTAACGCATGCTGTTACATGAACTCTGTTCCCAGGTTTCTGTGAAGACACCAGGGAACGTAACGCATGCTGTTACATGAACTCTGTTCCCAGGTTTCTGTGAAGACACCAGGGAATGTAACGCATGCTGTTACATGAACTCTGTTCCCAGGTTTCTGTGAAGACACCAGGGAATGTAACGCATGCTGTTACATGAACTCTGTTCCCAGGTTTCTGTGAAGACACCAGGGAATGTAACGCATGATGTTACATGAACTCTGTTCCCAGGTTTCTGTGAAGACACCAGGGAATGTAACGCATGCTGTTACATGAACTCTGTTCCCAGGTTTCTGTGAACACACCAGGGAATGTAACGCATGCCATGCCGTTACATTAACTCTGTTCCCAGGTTTCTGTGAACACACCAGGGAATCACTTCACTTCCGTGAAGCGCAAGGACAAAAACATGCACATGCATTATGTTTCATCAGGTTTAATAAAAAACGGATAGAATATGCAAATCACCAGTTGGTTGGGATAATAGGAAAAATGGCATAACCCACTCACTCACATGCTCCGATACATTTTGATGACGACGTCCCGAGCACCGGCTCTTCTGAGTTTGACCTCAAGAAGAGCCGAGGCTCAAAACAGCGTAATTAAAATGCATCTTCTTTTTTCATTTCGTCAGATTCATGAATCTGTTCGCCGAGCGGGCCATTATGAGTGAGTCAGCGTGACCACGGCTGTGAATATGCATAGCTCATGTACCGGTATCTGCAAAATTTTAATTCTATGAGCAACATGCACAGACTGCAAAGACTTGATCTCTCTCTCTCTGGGTTGGGATAATTGCATCTCCGACATGCCTATAGAAAGGCACGAATGTTCTCATATTCATCAAGCAACCCGTTGAGACGCTGAATACTAGGCTGGGACAATTCAATAATAATAATAATAATAATAATAATAATAATAAAAGCGGGGACAATTAAAACATAGAATGGGCAAGCCATGGGTAGAACGAACTTCCCGGACGGCCTCTTAACCCATTCAGCGAAGGGCTGCCCACTAAAACCGGCTCCCGTAAGGGTCTGGCTTGTCCAAATTCGTATAATGTCCCTACAGTAAATTGAATAACTTCTTAGCAGTGCCATTTGACAGTTACACAGCCTGTGGCATCCTGCTACAGAAAGCCAATGTGCAGCATCAGCAGTAGCACAAGAAAACAAACAAATCAAGAAGTATGAATGCAAACATAGCAGAGGACTCTATGACATTGTAAATGATTAACTCAATTCATTTATTCTAGATCTTATAGATACTGGGGAAAAAAACTGTTCCGTTTCAGGCAAGTAATAAGTGAACATTCGGCAGAAATAGGCAAACATTTAGCGAATAGGAAATCTACACGCTCACATTGTACGTGTCGCAACTTGCAACACTATGCGTTGAGAGTAGGCCTACTGAATATAGACACACCCCTTGGGGGCCCTGGTTTAAATGGTTACGGTAAAAAAAATTATTCAAAATGTAGGATTATCATTTGTGTTTTTAACAATTGGTTAACCTAAAATGTTTCTAAATCAAGTTAGCCTGGCTCACATTGGTACAGAGAAGTGCAGAGAGTCATAGAGAACGTGGTTGTGTTATTGTGTACACTGTACAGTAGCTCTTACCCAGCTGGAAGGGGTCTGTGATTTGGGATCTTTGAAGAAAACCAGGCTGTTCCCTACTAACACCACCCAGGACGGATTCCAGTTTTTCCTTCAATCCAACAAACAAAAGAATACCTTCAGGAATTCAGCCAAATAAAGCCCCCCCATTGCACCCCCATATAAAACTACAATATAGTAATATATAATACTAATATATAATATATAGTAATAAGTACAACACACATAAGTGTCGTGAAACACTACACATCATTTCACAGATGTCTTCTTACCTCAGTTTCCTGCCACCTTCAGCGATCTTGGTCTTGTTCAAGAGTCCAGCCTTCTCCAGCTCCTGAGGGAGTGTATACGGTGGTTAACTGTCTCACTTTCATTAGGTTTGCCCTAGATTAGGGTTGCAACTATTGATCATCTTCTTTGTGATTATTGTAGCGATCAGCTTTAATGAATATTCAAGAAGCGCAATTCTTTTGCATAATACTTTTACATTTCTGAGGGGCGCTATCCCCTCCAATGCATGGCTTTTGAAGAGTATGTCATATTTAATGTTTGTTTAGAGCACTGTAAATTGTTTCCCCAGACAAGTCTATGGACTTTAATGTTTGTTTAGGGTACTGACTGACAACACAAGACGTCATGTGGCCGATATAAATACAGTGGGCACCCCTCGTTTCAGACGAGTGTGATTTTTACATATTATCATTGAAATAAGAATTTATTTTTATAATCAACTAAATCGATTAGTCTGATTACGCCCTTAAAGCCCTTTATACCTGCAGCGGTGTCACACACAAATAACAAAATCTGCTGATCTACATGCTCACATCCTGTCGCAACACAAGGGGCTGTGAGCTTGTACATCTGCTATTAACTAATTAATGAACTCTTACACCCCTACTGTAGATAGTATACATCTCAGCCAGGTATGGCAGATACTGAAAATGGACTTTAAATAGTTACATGGGATTTCTGTTTGTATTCATAACAAATAAGCCTGATTTCAGCACTGTTTTTAATCCCATGACACTGATGTGTATGCTGGTTGACTTGATACTAGTGCATATTAAAATGATATAGGTGTGTGAATGCTACTGCAAAGTCAAGCACAGCACTGAATCCTGAGCAAGCCTATTGTTTGACTGTTGCACTTGCATCATTTGTAAAATAGCAGGAGACGTGGCTGCTCAGTCTGAAACCATCCACTGTGAGGGAGATCACAGTTCAAAGTAACTAAACACAAAGGGAATGCATAGTTACGATATCTAAAGATAATGGATACAATAGAGATTAACCTTTTTTTTTTAGAGAGAGAGTAATGTGCCACATCATAATTTACCAAGCAATTAACAGCAGCATGTTTGCTGAATAGGAGACAGCACTACAGTACAGACATGCTGGTGAAGAGGAATATGAAGCAACTCGGGAAATATATTGTTTAATACATAATATATTTTATTCTTTCTAGACTTCATTAGATTTGTTTTTAGTTAAGTTCACTGATATATATTGTGGAGTCTGTCAGGTCTCACCTCAGGGGGAGGGGCGAGTTACCATGACAACCAGGCACGCCCATGGCCGGGTCATAGACTCAGTGTATTATCCCAGAGCAATTCTAAATCAGCTGCGCCTCATTCCGGCCGCCGCCCTGGTTAGCAATTAAGGACAGCCGCAGCCTGTCAGCCGCGCCCTTTATAAACAGCCGGCGCACCTAGCAGTATCAGATCCCTGCTACACACAGACGCTCGCGCAGCATATGCCGTCCACTCGGCGTTGGATGGTAAGTCCACACTCCTCTCACTTATGGACTCTCACGTATGGACTATGTTTATTGTTTGATTGTTTGTATCACCACTCAATTGCTCTCTTATATTCTCACATCACCAGGCTTGTAGGAGTGGGGCTGGAAGCACACGCAGGAGCGTGTGCCCCCCATAGACAAGTATACACGGAGAGCCGCATGCATACTGGAGACCCACCTGGCTCGTATCGGGGACGAGTGCGGAAGACGGGACCCCCGTATGGAAACGGCAGCCCCACAGCTCCATAAGGTCGCAGTAAGACAAACCGTTCACTATCTATCACCCGTGTTATTAAGAAGAGGCACTCATAGTGGCAAATGAGCAGCTAAGGATAATAACGAAGATTGTGAATGAAGGAAGTCACCCTGTCGATGCTAAATGAAGACTGTGAATGAAGAGTGTCACCGTGGTGTTGTACACTGAAGATTGTTGAATGAAGATAACCCCGTAGAGACTAATGGAAGCTAGCAGGCTCTAGATAAAGTGTCACGTACACCCTGTGAAAGAAGACAGGCCCGTGTTATGTTTATTTCACCCTTGAAGAGACTTTAAGTTGGCTTGCGCCGCCAGGCCCGGTGAAAGAAGACCGTTAGAAACTAGAGCGCTTACTTTGTGTTAACCCCCTGACTGCCGTTGTCGTACCGACACGGCCACCCAGTAGATAGAGAGAAATAAGAATATAAATGCTTGTGTATCTTCCTGTTGGCCGAGCCTAAGGGGCCCTCCGTACCATCCCCGCCCGGTACCATACCAAGTACTTTTACTCTAATTACTCACCACCCCGTATCCGAGTACTTCTACTCTAAAGTACTCTTCTGTGCCTTGTGGATAGAGAAAGATACGCACCCCCTTACCTACCTCCGGGGGAGCCTCCTGGCCTCCTCTGGAACCTGGAAAAGAAGAAGAGAAAGAGTTATACAAAGGTCCAGTTGGTAGACTGCCTAGACCGGGTGTCTCAGGCCCCAACTTTGTACTTACCTTGTGCTCTGACCGTATGCTAACATCCCCTCTCATCCTCTGCAGTGACGACTCCCGCCTCGGAGCCGGGACCTCATGCAAAGAATATTACTGTCTGAGTTCTGTTTGTGAAAACTGACTTTGTTTGAACCTGTTGGAGAAATAAAGCAAGGGGCGCCATCGTGTGTCTAACCCCTGAAACTGCACTCTGAGTTGTATTTCCCACCCGACCTCCCACATATGGTGGAGAATGTGGGTATTCATCTGATCTCAACCACCGCCTAAACATGGCCAGCCCCGAATTGGCCGCCCTTCTCCGAAGTCAGACTGAACTACAGAACGCTGTGCGTGAAGTTGTCCGCAGGCTAGACCGACACGGTGATGTCCCTAGGACCCCCAACGCCGTCCTCTCCAAGCAGACCCCCGAGGATGACATCGAGGCGTACCTCGAACTCTTCGAACGCACCGCCGACCGCGAGCAGTGGCCCGCCGCCGACTGGGCCGGCATACTGGCGCCCTACCTCTCGGGAGAGGCTCAACGCGCATGTCGGGACCTTCCCGCCAGAGACGCTCGAGACTACGAGACGCTGAAGGCCGCCATCTTGTCCACCCTCGGCTACAGCCTGCCCGCCCGGGCCCAGCGGTACCACAGGTGGGCCTATCAGCAGGCCCAGCCCCCTCGCGCTCAGGTCGCCGACCTCTACCGCCTGACGCAGAGCTGGCTGACCACGGGCGGAGAGACCCCGTGGATTGAGAGATTAGTCATAGACCGGTGTGTCCGTGCCCTGCCATCCGACGCCAAGAAATATGTTGCCCGAGTCAGCCCCACATCCGTGGACGCCCTGATCGCCCTCCTGGAGAACCACCACGTCTGCTCGGATATGCTCCGCCAGACCAAGAGCGACGCCGTCCCCAAGACAGACGACCGCCGAGACCGACGCCGACCAGCCCCGCCGACCCCGCCGGCCCCGGTCCGGCCCCGTGCCTCCGGCCCCCCCGACCGCAGCCCGCGGATCCGCAGGTGCTACGTCGGTAATCGGGAGGACCACCTGTCCTGGGCCTGCCCAGAGCGGCCCCCCGGCCCCGATGTCTCCATGCCCTCCGCGGACAGCATGAGAGGGCCCCGCCCCTGCCTCCACACCGGAAGTGAGAGCCGACGACAGACCACCCTCCCCGCCCGGGTTGATGGGACCGACACCCATGCCTTGCTGGACTCAGGCAGCGTGGTGACGCTGGTCCGGGGTGACCTCGCCTCCGCCACCAATGGACCCACCATCCCGGTCACGTGTGTCCACGGAGATGTCCGGCGGTACCCCGTCGCTCACGTGACCGTACAGACCCCCCGTGGCTCCGCGTTGGTCGCCGCCGGAGTGGTCCCCGAACTCCCCGTCCCCCTCTTGATCGGAACGGACTGTCCGCTGTTCGAGAAATACTGGAACCCGGGACGACGAGGGCCCCCCAGGACGCGGCGCCGCCGACGCCGCCGAAGTAGCGTACCCCTCGTCGCCTGCCCCGCCCTCCGCGAAGACGGGACCTCGTCCACCAGCAGCGGCCGAGGAAGTCCCCAGCCAGAACCCGGGCCGGAAGAAGCGGAGGCCTCCGACGCAGACGACACGCCGGCCCTCGGTGAAGACCCCTTCCTAGAGTTCCCCAGAATAGACGCGCCGCCCCCCCGGCGGCAAGGATCGTTCGCCACCGCTCAGTGGGCCGACCCCAACCTGGCTGGCGCCAGGCGGAACGTCGTGGCCGTCGACGGGAAGCTGAACCCGGGGGTGAGTGAGAAACCTTTCCCACACTTCTTCGTCCAACACGACTTGCTGTACCGCGCTTGCAAGGACCCCGCTGGGGAGGTCGTCGAACAATTACTCGTCCCCAAACCGTATGTGTCCCGAGTAATGTATCTCGCCCACTCCCACCAGTTAGGGGCCCACCTGGCCGTACAAAAGACTTACGACCGGGTCGCCGCCCGCTTCTATTGGCCAGGCGTTAAGAAGGCCATTGAGGAGTTTTGCCGCTCCTGTGCCGAGTGTCAGCTAACCGCCCCCCGCGGCGTGCCCCATAGCCCCCTAATTCCAATGCCAATTATCGATGTACCGTTCTCCCGTATCGCCATGGATATTGTCGGACCCCTCCCTAAGTCCGCCCGGGGCCACCGGTACATCCTAGTCATCATGGATTATGCGACGCGCTATCCGGAGGCCATCCCCCTCCGCACCGCCAACGCCCGGGCCATCGCCCACGAGCTGCTGATGCTATTCAGCCACGTCGGCATAGCGGACGAAATCCTGACCGACCAGGGCACGTGCTTCATGTCCAGAGTCCTAGCATCCCTGTATAAATGGCTGAAGGTCAAGCGTATACGGACCTCCGCCTACCACCCTGAGACGGATGGTTTGGTCGAACGGTTCAACCAAACGCTAAAGAAAATGTTAAAACGCGTCACGGAAGAGGACGCCAAAGACTGGGACCGCCTCATCCCGTTTGTACTCTTCGCCATTCGCGAAGTACCCCAAGCGTCAACCGGGTTTTCGCCCTTTGAGCTCCTGTACGGGAGGAAACCGCGTGGCCTCCTCGACCTGGCTAAAGAAGCCTGGGAGAGCCAGCCGTCCCCCCTCCGCAGCGTCATCGAACACGTCGACGCGCTCCAGGAGCGCGCCAAACGCATCTGGCCCATCGTAAGAGAGCACATGGCCGCAGCCCAGACGGCCCAGGCGCGCACCTACAATAAGGGTGCCAAGATCCGAGAGTTCGCCCCCGGCGATAAAGTGCTGGTGTTGGTCCCCACCAGCGAATGTAAGTTCCTGGCCCGATGGAAGGGCCCATATGAAGTCGTAGAGAGGAAAGGAGACGTGAACTACCGGGTGAGTCAGCCAGGTAGAAGACGCGGACACCAGATCTACCACGTGAACATACTGAAACGGTGGCATACGCCGGAGGAAGTGCCCCTACCCGCTTTAGTAACCTTTGTCTCCCCGCAGGCCCCGGCCGTGGCCCTTGGTGAGGATCTGACGCCCCAGCAGACACAGGACTTGCGGGAGCTACTCGATCGGAACCGCGACGTATTCTCAGAGTTACCGGGCCACACCTCCGTGCTAAAGCATGACATCGACACCCCTAACGGCCAGGTAGTGAGACTACGGCCGTACCGGATCCCGGAGGCACGAAGGAAGGCAATCAGAGAAGAGGTCCAGAAGATGCTCGAGCTGGGGGTCATCGAGGAGTCCCACAGTGCCTGGTCGAGCCCGATCGTGATTGTCCCCAAACCCGACGGCACACTCCGCTTCTGCAATGATTTCCGGAAGTTAAATGAGATCTCCGTGTTCGACGCGTATCCCATGGCCCGCGTCGATGAGCTGATTGACCGGCTGGGGCCCGCCCGGTTCATCAGTACCCTCGACCTGACTAAAGGGTACTGGCAGGTTCCCCTCACGGAGAGAGCCAAGCAGAAGACGGCCTTCATCACTCCCGATGGACTCTTCCAGTACCGAGTGATGCCCTTCGGAGTACACGGGGCCCCCGCCACGTTCCAACGGCTGATGGACCGGATACTGCGACCCCACCAGGCCTTCGCGGCGGCCTACCTGGACGATGTAATCATCCACAGCGCCACCTGGGGACAGCACCTGGAGCGGGTCGACACAGTCCTAGCCACCCTACGGGCGGCCGGCCTGACCGCCAACGCAAAGAAGTGCCGCATTGGTTGGACCGAGACGGACTACCTCGGCTACACCATCGGCCGAGGGTGCATCCGACCACAGACGAGGAAGGTGGAGAAGATCCAGACCTGGCCACGCCCGGTGACCAAGAAGCAGGTCAAGTCCTTCCTCGGCCTGATCGCCTATTACCAGAAGTTCGTCCAGAACTTCGCCACGATCGCGGCCCCCCTCCACGACTTGACCAAGAAGAACCTTCCCCACCACGTCCAGTGGACGGACGAGGCGGACGAAGCCTTCCGCACGTTGAAGACCGCCCTGTGCAGCGAGCCGGTGCTCGTGGCGCCGGACTTCACAAGGCCCTTCATCCTCGCCACGGATGCGTCCAACACCGGGGTCGGCGCTGTCCTGTCCCAGCCGCTAGACGGAGATGAGCATCCCGTACTGTACATCAGCAGGAAGCTGCTGAAGCACGAGCGTAACTACTCCACTGTCGAGAAGGAGTGCCTGGCCGTGAAATGGGCCATCCATCACCTCCGGTACTACTTATGGGGCAGACAGTTCACCCTCGTGACCGACCACGCGCCACTCAAGTGGATGGCGGCGAACAAAGACCGCAACGACCGTGTCACCCGCTGGTTCGTCGAGCTCCAGAGCTACAAGTTCGAGATAGAGCACCGGCCCGGGACCAAGATGAAACACGCGGACGCGCTCTCAAGACTGTACGAAGACGAGGGAAGTAGTCAAGCTCCTTGCGGTAGCAAGAAACTTAGGGGGGGAGTGTGTGGAGTCTGTCAGGTCTCACCTCAGGGGGAGGGGCGAGTTACCATGACAACCAGGCACGCCCATGGCCGGGTCATAGACTCAGTGTATTATCCCAGAGCAATTCTAAATCAGCTGCGCCTCATTCCGGCCGCCGCCCTGGTTAGCAATTAAGGACAGCCGCAGCCTGTCAGCCGCGCCCTTTATAAACAGCCGGCGCACCTAGCAGTATCAGATCCCTGCTACACACAGACGCTCGCGCAGCATATGCCGTCCACTCGGCGTTGGATGGTAAGTCCACACTCCTCTCACTTATGGACTCTCACGTATGGACTATGTTTATTGTTTGATTGTTTGTATCACCACTCAATTGCTCTCTTATATTCTCACATCACCAGGCTTGTAGGAGTGGGGCTGGAAGCACACGCAGGAGCGTGTGCCCCCCATAGACAAGTATACACGGAGAGCCGCATGCATACTGGAGACCCACCTGGCTCGTATCGGGGACGAGTGCGGAAGACGGGACCCCCGTATGGAAACGGCAGCCCCACAGCTCCATAAGGTCGCAGTAAGACAAACCGTTCACTATCTATCACCCGTGTTATTAAGAAGAGGCACTCATAGTGGCAAATGAGCAGCTAAGGATAATAACGAAGATTGTGAATGAAGGAAGTCACCCTGTCGATGCTAAATGAAGACTGTGAATGAAGAGTGTCACCGTGGTGTTGTACACTGAAGATTGTTGAATGAAGATAACCCCGTAGAGACTAATGGAAGCTAGCAGGCTCTAGATAAAGTGTCACGTACACCCTGTGAAAGAAGACAGGCCCGTGTTATGTTTATTTCACCCTTGAAGAGACTTTAAGTTGGCTTGCGCCGCCAGGCCCGGTGAAAGAAGACCGTTAGAAACTAGAGCGCTTACTTTGTGTTAACCCCCTGACTGCCGTTGTCGTACCGACACGGCCACCCAGTAGATAGAGAGAAATAAGAATATAAATGCTTGTGTATCTTCCTGTTGGCCGAGCCTAAGGGGCCCTCCGTACCATCCCCGCCCGGTACCATACCAAGTACTTTTACTCTAATTACTCACCACCCCGTATCCGAGTACTTCTACTCTAAAGTACTCTTCTGTGCCTTGTGGATAGAGAAAGATACGCACCCCCTTACCTACCTCCGGGGGAGCCTCCTGGCCTCCTCTGGAACCTGGAAAAGAAGAAGAGAAAGAGTTATACAAAGGTCCAGTTGGTAGACTGCCTAGACCGGGTGTCTCAGGCCCCAACTTTGTACTTACCTTGTGCTCTGACCGTATGCTAACATCCCCTCTCATCCTCTGCAGTGACGACTCCCGCCTCGGAGCCGGGACCTCATGCAAAGAATATTACTGTCTGAGTTCTGTTTGTGAAAACTGACTTTGTTTGAACCTGTTGGAGAAATAAAGCAAGGGGCGCCATCGTGTGTCTAACCCCTGAAACTGCACTCTGAGTTGTATTTCCCACCCGACCTCCCACAATATATATGCGCTGTGAGCTTAAATACTTATATGCTATTTTTGGCAGCTGCTTGAAAAGCGCCTGGACAACATTTGCACATGCCTCTAGTAGCGACCGTAGTATAGCGACCGTAGTGGACACTCTTTCATGATTGGCTGCCTCTAAGCCTAAGCATAGTCTGAACGGCATAAAATTAAAACGCCGCAACGTGAGGCCGTGAGCTGAGGCAGAGGCTGTGGCAGACACACTGATTATAGATGTCCATAAACGAGAGCTTGCTGCAGCAGCTGCCAATTATGACTGATTCAGTCTTGTTTTATTATTATTCTTTTTTTTTTTATAATTTAGAACTTCTACACTAATCTTCTCTTCTGGGGGTCGCTGGTATACAAAGCATTTTCAGATGTGGGTCCGCGGCTAAATACACATCAATTTGGCGGCCCTTGACTCGAATCAGGTGGAGAAGCACTACCGCTGTGCACACAATACTGTATCTCTCACACTGATCACGGTATAATGCCGTGAAGGCGCTATAGAAGAAGGAGAGTCTCACCGGCGTGCAGCCGTCACTGTCTGGGGAGCTGTCGGCAGGAGAAGGAGGCTCCACTATGATGTTTGTCACATAGGAGCAGTCCCTGCACTGCTGGACCAACTAGAGGAAGTAGAACACAGTCATTTTGGATGCATGACGTTGAGTGCGTGTGTGTGCGGGTGTGTGTGTGTGTGTGTGTGTGTGTGTGTGTGCGCGCGTGTGTGTGTGATATGTGTACACGTTAACGGTTAAAGGGAAATAACCATTGAAAACACAATTGAATGAAATAATGAGATGAAAGATGTACTGCTGAGCAAAACGAAAGAGTTGAAAGACACCGTTGAGTGAGATAGACCGTTTAAACGTGCTAAAAGTTGAAAGATACTGGCGACCAGTTGAAACGATATCGATGAGTGAAATGAACTGTTGATGGATACTGGCTAACAGTTGAAAGGTACTGTTGAGTGAAATAAACATTTGATTGATGCCGGCTAACAGTTGAAACATACAGTTGATACTAATAATGATGGACATGTTTCATTACTATAGAATTACTGTAGTTTTCTTCATGAACTATTTAAAAAAATCTATATATTTCTTTCTCCCCAATTTAGTTGGGGAGTCGGTAATTCACTTCGTAACGCTTACTTTTATTACACTTATATACTTTTGTATAACTGAATAGCTTTATGAAAAGTCTGATTTGAATAAATGTGTGCAGCGGCATATACTGTGCAGATGTTTATGCATGTCAGTCAATATATGCATTTCAATTCATAGTCTTGCGTCGCCAGACAACTATTACACAATCTCAGAATGCTATATAGAGTCTGGAACTACACATCCCCAAATGCATCTGGAAGCCATTTCGGTTCACAAATATATTATTGCGAATTCAGTGAGCACTTACTATGAGACCTAGCAGATCATGTCTGTCTGTCTGTCTGTCTGTCTGTCTGTGTGTCTGTTTGTCTGTCTGTCCCGCTTTTGTGCCCATATATGGAGCTGAGTGATTTGTTTGTGATTGATGCAAGTGTCTGTCCCGCTGTTACATCACCATGACTCAGCCATAACCATATAAGGAGTCCCCAAAGCAGCTATACGTCCAAAACCCAAATATGTACGAGCTGCGTTTGCGCGTCTTACTCGTATATATAAAGCTCATAGCGTGCCACTCGGTGGCGCGCTATGAGCTTGTAGATCTGCTATTTTTCAATAGCTAAAGCATAACATAATGCTAACACCAAAAGGGGTTCCCGCCCCTGCCTCAACAAAACAGAAGTGGGGAGAAGGCTTCACTTCCGTTTTTTCACTTACTCATGCGTTCCAGATTGTATGATAACTAAGATAAGCATTTGAAAATTGCGAGAGGCAACCGTCTGGCAACGCAAGACTAATACATGTATAATGTAGGCTATACCAAGACTAATACATGTATAATGTAGGCTATACCAAGACTAATACATGTATAATGTAAGCTATACCAAGACTAATACAAGTATAATGTAGGCTATACCAAGACTAATACATGTATAATGGAGGCCATACCATGCCATTCTCCGGCAGGATCATGGACTGGGAGTGGCTGAGCTGCTGCCTGCCACAGTGCTGGCTGGCCAGTGTGTCCGAAGATACAGCACGCTGCATGCTCTGTGCAAGGGAGCAAAGTCACAGTGAAACGTCAGTTAGGGACAAATACCGTAGTATCAACACTGCCAAATAGAACTCTGTACAAGTAAAAGTTCGTATTTCAAAATGTACTTAATGGCATAAAAATGCACTTGATAAAGTAAAAGTAATCATTGTGCAGAATGTAAAAAAACCTTTTGAAAGTAAGTTGAAACGTATTGTGAACTTGTACATCAAGTAAAGTACGGTACAAATATCTCAAAATTGTCATTGTCATTGTATACTGTATAGACTAGATACTGTGTACCGATTTGCGTGACGTATGGATAAAATCTGTGGGAGTAATATCACCAGTAAATCACGACCTCGCCCTTTAGGGCAAGGTCGCGTGCATGCACCCGCCTGGGTGACGGCACACCCGCCTGGGTGACGGCAGACGGCAGACTGCTGGGTGAGTGCTGGCACTTTGGCATGGGGGGTCAGATCAACAGGAATGAATTCTGTAATGGCCATATATGGAGCGCGTTTTGAATGTACAGGATTTGATGAGGTAACTAACTGACGGACGGGAGATGCAGGTCTTCATAGTAAATGCGACATGCGGTCGCAAAAAAACATGTGTGTTGCAGAAATCGGCCTTGTGGTGGTGCTATAACAGGCTGAGAATTAGATCTGAAAAATATGGGGCTGATGTTCTGCTCTGGCAATCAGAGAGTGTACATGCACACTTTCACTGCAATCAGGGAAAACAGTGCCGGATATTTGCTGCTCACAGACAGACCGACACAAGACAGACGGACAGACGAACGGAATGACGGACAGGGTGCAATAATCTCTGCCGACAACTAGTGTTTTGCCATGTTCTTCTGCTGCTCTGTGACTGCAGCGCAGCATGAGCGGAAAGCAATGCACAAGTCAAAGATTCACCATGAATTTCTCAAGAGGCTTCTTTTTTTTCTCCCTCTCATTTCCTCTACACTGCCTGTAGTCGTGGCTGACATGGTTAACTGTGGTTGTCCCTCACCACGAACCAGGAGAACAGAATATGTAATTATCATTTTGTCATGCAACACTTGCTCAAACGGTCACGTGATGTTCACGTGATGATAACGTATATAAAAATGAGCCTTGAGCAGTAGCTCTGACTCCACCAACAGTTTGATTCTGGCTCTTGCTTCAGTGCTGTTTCAAAGCCACAGGTGTTTCACATAATGAATATTGCATTGGAGCAGCAACAGCACTACATGCTCTATAAAATGGATGTATAAACTACTGTCACTTCATTGCCCTGGCATGCCATTAGCAAAGCATATACTGTGACATGAGTGGACAGACAGATTATGTTCAGATTTTGTTTTCATTTCAATCACAGGTGGAGAAGCAAACAAGAGGTATATTTCTAACCATATTATGGATTTAAAGTGTCTCTCCGTCTCCGGACCATGCTGTTCTCAGCTCAAAATAATGTGCAGTACTAAGTTCCGACCAGTCATTGGTCCGACAACGACAACCTACCTCAACCCCTAACCTAACCATAACTGCAAGCACGGAGCAACACATGTCCGCCAACCTTAACACATGTCCGCCAACCTTAACGCATCTTCGCCAAGTTATACTGTATGTGTGCTCCTCTAGTGTCTATACTTGGTCCCTTCCCTTTTCGATAGCCGATCTACAAGCTCACAGCACACTGCTTAGACCTGCTATTTGTGCTTAAATGTTCACCTATTACAGTGTTATGGCATGCCAAAACAGTCAGGGACGCTAGGGTTAAAACTGCAAAAAGATTATGGACTGTTTTGCCATGCCTGTTTCGTAGACATAATGACAGGCTGTTGTGAAGTTTAAATGATTGCGCTCCACTTAACCCAGTGACGGTTGATTGGTAGAGAAACAGGTCGGCGCAGGTGCACCGATACTGCACATATACTGTACATGCATGCACAATATTCATGCATGCAGAACTTCACCCGCCGTCCCTATACGACATATTCACAGGACATAATATTTACCTTTTCCAAAATCCCTGTAACCTACTTTCAATAAATTCCCCTCCTAATGTTTCACGAGGATTAGCATTAAGTGCCAAATATGCTCCTTGGCTTAAGAGGAGAGGCTGTTAAAAGGGCTTTAACACCGAGCGCGCCCGCACCCCGCTGTGATGCAACGTGTTGTAGTAAGAGCTGCATGGAGGACAACCACCTTTAACTTGCACCATCACTTTACTATTTCACCACCTTAACACCAGCGCTGGAAAAAGTACTTTGTACTTAAGTAAAAGTATCAATAGTGGAATGTTGAGTAAGTAAAAAGTCTGGAATTCAAAGTGTACTTGATTAAAAGTACAAAAGCATCAACATGTATTTAAAGTACCAAAAGTAGAACATGGAAATTTCAAATTGTGCTACTACATATCTACTACAAATACTATTGTGACTGCAGTTCCTTCCAGCGGTGAAATGTCCCTTTAATTAAATGTACTTCGTTACTTTCCACCACTGATCTCACAGTCTATACACATGGCACAGCTGGCTTTGCTTTAAAACATGCTGGCAGATCTACAGTAACATTAATTGAGTGAAATAGTTAGACGCTAATTAGGAAATAACCCTCCAGCTAAAAAAACAAACATGTTGCTATTCCACCTAAAGGTATGCAAGGATGGTGGAGGTAAAGCAATTATCTCCAGGATAACTTACATAATTAAACAAATAAACACGCAAATAAATATGAGGAAGAGAGGAGACAGGCCTTTACAATAGATTAGGCCAAGTCGTCTGCAATTGTAATTATTATTAACCACAGACAGATATGGGTGACCAAAATGTTTATCTGTAGAAAGAGTCTGTAACAGATAACAGATCTACAACAGTAGAAAAAGCCTTGCCTTGTTCTGCACCACAAGCCTTAACAGACAACGTCACGCTGATAAGCACCAGCATGCACGCAGGCCGGCCGGCCGCGCAAGAACCCTGCCTCTCATAAGATGCAATGGAAAAGCACTCACATCAAACTTTCAAACTTTCAGATGCTGTTTTTCTCCCAGTGTGGAGGAAGAATGATTAGGATTTTTATTGTGATCTCTCGCCCCTTGAAAATTATAATCCTTGTCTTCTGTTGTGTGTGTGAAGAATAATAGCAATTAAAAACAGTTGTCCTCAAAACCCCACCTCCAGTCGCTGTCATAAGAACGGGAGGTGTGCTCATGATCACGGCGGCAGAGCCTGCTTGGTTTGTGCACGACTGCACGCGCACCTGCAGCCCATCAAGTATAATTTATACTCCGTCCCGCGATGGTGTCGCGCGCACGCAGACCTAATGTGATTATCAGCTGTTCTCGGTGCGCAATACTGCTGCAAAATGAAGTATAAATGTCTCCTAGGGTGCACCTCACTAGCCAACACACAAGAGGAGGTTTCCTCTAGGAGACATTTATACTGGACTGAAACCAGCGCTCCTCAAAACAACCGGTTTGGAGATCTTTTGGGAATTGATTACATAAACAAATAACTGGTCTATAAAACAGCCCACATGGGGTGTCTCCCATCCACAAGTGCACCAACGCATTATGGTCATTGTAAGAAATTCAACAGTCCAGTCAAACTCTAGTCAAACACAAAGACTTCATTATTTTTCTGGCCATAGGGTGCAAATTTCAAATTGTGCTATAGTGTTATCAACTACAGATACTATTAACATTGATTGAGTGACTGCAGTTTCTTCCAGTGGTGAAATGGCCTTTTAAGAAGTGATACTGAAGGTCATCCAGATTCCAGAGTGCTCAGAAACTGTTCCTGTGGTGAGTCACATGGTGGTTTAAAATATTTTCTTCAACCACTTGAACCCCAGCATCCCTCCTATTCTGGGCATGTCATAATATCCAAACAATATACGCAAACATTCTGCACAATACGCAAACATTCGGCGAGAATAACACGTCGCGACCTGACACGTTGTGAGCTTGTAGTTCGCCTATTATGACACTGCCAGAAAACTGTAGGATTTGAGTGGTTACTTGTAGATACTGTAAAAACCATGTAACATACTGTAGACTAGAGAGAGAGGGGTTCTCACCTGGTTCGTCTGCCAGCCACTGTTGCTAGCATTCCTTGGATGGCTTCCAAAGAGGAAATCAGGAGACAGCTGCAAAGGGTGAGAGACAGAGAAAGACAGAGAGAGAGACAGACAGACAGAGAGAGATAGAGAGACACAGAGAGAGAGAGAGAGAGAGAGAGAGAGAGAGAGAGAGAGAGACAAAGAATGAGAAGGAAACAAGGACAGGAGAGGAAACAATTTCCTCATCACTTGATTCTAATCCCCCTCATATCTCTATGAAATCCACAGAATGTTGAAAGACTTGTGTTGAATGCGTACCACCGTGCATTCTGCCTCTTCTCGTGTGACAACTGCCGTTTTATGTGTAGAGATACTCTTAACTGACATTTTCTTTTTTCTTTTTTGCATTATTATCATTATCACCAATGGGGGGGCAGTTTGGAATGGCGACTGTGAAACGCAAACATAAAAACAGGATGCAGAGAAGTGTGCTGAGTAAAGATCATACCACAGACACTAGGTCACACCCACTGCAAACATCCCAAAAAGCCCTATCTGCTCGGCCATACTGTACACCCAATCCCCACAAACACGCACCCAGACTACTCTATATTGTGCCAGCTCAGATGGGTTTATTCTGGGGAGGAAAATGTTGGTTTACTGTATGTACAGTACCTCCACAGTCCAGGACACCTCTGACAAACACAGGCCCTCTCGTCTATGTATATAGGTGCTGAACGACATTTGAACAGTTTAGTTTCTCATCGCTCAGTAAACGGTGAAACATGGATGATGTCATTATGTACATGTGATTTCTGGCTAATTAATTTTCCTGTTCAGATGCGTCAAGTACTGTATGTTTGAGTGAACAGTCAAATCATCTCATAGTGAGACAATTCACAATAGCCTACTATATGACACTGACAAGCCTGAAGCCAATGTAAAAAAACAACATGTTAGCAGTCAGTTTAAGCATTATATATTTGCTGACATGAGACATTGCAAACAAAGCAAAAAACTTACAGCAGTGGGGCTCATCATGGTTTATTCCCCAAACGTTATAAAATCCAACAGGCTGAACGGGCTTGATATTCTGCTGGCTAAAAGTCCACTGTAGCTTCTTTGACTCATCTGAAACTCTGCATGTTCCTTCCATCTCTCTGTGTGTGTGCATGTCTACTTCCCCAATCTAGAGGGAAGTTGGCTCTCTCAGCAGCACCTATCGTCATTGTCACGAAACCAGGAAGTTGTGCCCTGCAGCCAAATTATGACAGAAACTATTGTGATTATAGTCCAACTATACTTTACTGTAACTTTTTGGTTTAAGCGTATACATACAGATGTGCGCTCGTTTGCAAATGGCAAGGAATTCCTAATTGTGAACTTGGGTCACAATTTTGGGCATCTCATTTACTGTAGGAGACAATATTGTCCAAAATTGTTAAAAAAAGAAATATGCAAAAATATGCAAATATGCTTGTAATTAAGCTACTTTTGCTATTTGTATTATGTGGCGTCAGGCATAGAAGGTATAATGGCCAGTTGGCCACGTTGGAATTGGAGGGTTCCCGCTCCGAACCCTGACTCCCTGACACATGTCGATGTTTTTTTTAAATAATAATTTATTTATTTATTGACAATTTGACAGTGTACAAAGTACACCCCTAACTGCTCCTGATGAGCAGGTTGGCACATTGTGACATTGCATGGTTTCCTCTGCCGTCTGTGTGTGTCGTGTGAATGTGTGTCTAAATTAGTGAATTTAAAACCACACCAATGATTCGCCACGCAACTCCTTGCAACCTGCAACAACTTGCAACCATTATCCCCAATGGCAGTTACAAGGAGTTGCAACTGCTGTGGTTTGGGCTTAAAAGGTTCAAGCACATTGTCAAGCACTTTGGAGAAACGTGCTAAATACTAAATGCACCACTTTATATAGGGCTCAAGGGGTTATTGGGAAATATTCTGTACATGCTGATGTCGATTAAATAATATATTAATATAGGCAAACTAAAGGGCATCTTCAACTATGTACTTTTAAACCTGAATGCTATCGTTCTGCTATGTCCTCATAATAGCTCATAATAGAAAGATAGGTTGGGGTGTCTCTGGGGTAGAAGGAAGTCACTCGGTCACCATCACAGAAAACAGTGCTCAATTCCCATCAAGCCTCTGAAGGGAATGGTCACTAATGCACACAGAAAACTCTTCCTACTTCCGGGCCACTGCCCTACACACGCACACACAGCATTTTGGAAAAAACGTCCCTACTTCCCTACTATTGTTGTTACCGATGATAATAATTTAGTTCCATTTAGTGTACAGTAGTTTTTCTAACGTTTTAATTTCAAGGACTGCCATAACTCCAATAGCTTGTCCATTTGGTTCCATTTGTACACTCTCACCTCTCACTCCCAACATGCACAATAGCAGCACCCTGTTTTACCAGAATGGAACAGAGCCTTCATTAGTGTCATTGGAAGCACCTGTGATGAAAGTAGGGAATGGGCCCAAGTTATTTCCAAAATGGCGTGTGTGCATAGAGCCCATTGACACAGTGGTGGTGTGTGCTAGCAACCCCTGCTGCATCTGGGTGAGATAGAGTGAACATATACTCCACCATGCATGTTACGTTACGTCCCTGTGAAACCTTTCACTGTCAGAAGCAGCTGAAAAGAAGAAGCTGGTGACTCCATCATATTGGAGGAGGCCCATGTGGTAGTCTCTTTAACACTGGGGGGATGGGCAGTGCACAGGGACCCAGTACACAAGGGGGCAGTGTTGTTTTTGGCAGCAAAATTCTATTTTAGTTTAGTCACAGTCTTTGGAATGAAACTTTTATTTATTTATTTAAGTCACCTGGAATGTTTTAGTGTTGTGCGAGTGTAATGCGATTTTTTAGTCGACTAAATCTACAGTTGATTTAGTCGACTAAAAGGTATTTTGGCAGGCCTTGATGGCGTCGTAATGGCTGATTTTACACTGAAAATAGCTGATCTACAAACTCACGTTAGCGCGACGTGTTGTGAGCTTGTAGTTCTGCTATTTTCAGCATAAAATGACTTATACTGGATCTCTTGTCCACTAGTTTTCATTTAGTTTTCCTCAATGAAAAAAGGTAGTCGACCAACATTTTTCGTCATAGTTTTAGTCAACGAAATCAACACTGCAAGGGGGGGAATTGGCAACGACAGAGTTATTGGCAATGACCCCTTAAGCCCTGCGCTAAAAAACTACGTAGTCACATTACATTGACTTGCTTCTTAGTCAACTAGCAATTTCCGTTGCTTAGTTTTTATTTGTCGCGTTCCTGTTCTCCCTTTAAGCTTCTTCGGTAGTGGGTACTGTATTTATGAGCATTGTATGTCTGTCCTGTTTTTGTTGTGTATTTTTTGTTACTGGCAGAGTTGTTTGTGTCACTTATTTTGCCTATTGTCCTGGCCAGTTCACACTTGTAAAAGAGACTTCAGTCTCAATGTGGTTTTTACTGGTTAAATAAAGGTTAAATAAAATAAATAAAAATAAATTACATAAATGTGTCACATATGTGTCACACATGAAATGCTATAGCATCATTGATCACTGTGCGAAATGTTTCCATTGATAGACTTTGATAGTTTGTGTCTCAGCAGCACACCGTTTGGGAAGCAACTATTTATCTGGTGTCATCTGAGCCTTCCATTCAGCCCCAAAGAGCTCCTGCTCATCTGCATTAGATCAAGAGATATTACAGTGATCTGAGAAGGGGTGTCGTGGGTCAATGACTCGTTTAGTAAACGATGGGGGAAACCAGAAGGATGTAATCCCCTTTTTATTTTTGCCACAGCTCAGACGTCTCACTCCCGTCTCTATAATCTGGATGTTCCAGATTATATGGTGCTCAGGGCAATCTCTGAAACCTGTCTGATGGTGTGTGTGTGTGTGTGTGTGTGTGTGTGCATGGGTGTGTGTGTGTGTGTGTGTGTGTGTGTGTGTGTGTGTGTGTGTGTGTGTTTTTGATTGATTAAATAGTTTATTGGACAATGTAAAGCAGCAACAGAGTACAGTCAAACACTTGCTCTAAAAGGGATAGCACCGAAGACTTCGCACCTGTGCGAACTGAGCGGTGAGTCTTGTTTCCTTTCGAGCCCTATGCAATCAGTATTACAAGCATAACGTGCGTGTGTGTGTGTGTGTGTGTGTGTGTTGCTTGTGCATGTGTGCGCGCGTGTGTGAGTGCGTGTGTGTATAGGTGTGTGTGTGTGTGTATGTGTGTGTGTGTGTGTTAGCTTTAAATTTAAAGCGTATTTGCTTCATGGGACAGAGAAAAAAGTGTCTGTAAGAACAGGAGAGAGTATAAAAAAACCACACCAGGGAATGGCAGTTGCAAGGAGTTGCATTGGTGTGGTTGACCTTAAAACTTAAAGCAAATTAACAAAGTGGCTAATGGTTATTCTGGTTAAACAGAGGTGATATTGATTTCATTGAATTCCAAATGTTATGGAACTATTCTGAGGCACCCCTGGACTTGTGTCACTGTACTCTAGGGTGCTACGGCACGGCAGCCACTTTGAGAAACCCTGCCTGCGGTCTGTAGTATACAATATACTGTACATACATACCCTGTGCATGTTGCCATTGTGGCTCCCAGAGAGTGGTAGTGATAGATGGCTGGTTTCCCTGGGCAATGTTTGTGGTTGCATTTCACTGGCCTGAAAGAGGAAAACAGGAAAACACTGATCATCAAAACCTTTCAACCTCTAGTTTATAGGCAATTATTATAGGAATTATTATAGGAGAAGAAATCCCCAGAATTTCAGAAAGATTCACGTCAGGGTCATGCGTGAAAACAAGCCCAAAATGGACTAGGTTGCATGATCACACACACACACACACACACACACACACACACACACACACACACACAGGGGTTCCCACTTCCTAAAATTAAAGTTTTATACATAACCTATGAATATTTGAAAGGGTAACCTGGAGAACTCGCCGGTTTTCCGACTCTCCGCGGTTTAGGGCATTTTAGTTTTACTTCACCTTTATTTAAATTGCATTGAATTGAGAGAGAGAGAGAGAGAGAGAGAGAGAGAGAGAGAGAGAGAGAGAGAGGATAGTTGTTTTGAGTTTACACTAGATGAAGTAGGAATGCTAAAATGTAAACACCAAAGTACCGAAATAATGTAATTCATTAGTAAACAATATCCTGAAATATCATTGGTACTATCATTGGTATTCACATACTCACCTTTTTATCATCATCTAGCTGACCATTTAATTGCACAAAATAATTTGATCACTTTGGATATGAACTGTAACATCTGTGGGTTTGACTATACTATACTGATGAAGACAGCATGTTAGCATAACGATGTTTCTCTCCACTTTTCGCTGCGGCGAGATGGTAAACCGGCAAGTTCTCCGATATTCTTTGAAAGTAGCCGATCTACAAACTCAAAAAGCTATTTTCAGTTTTGGGGTCCGCAAACAAATACATATTAATTTGGGAGTTCTTGACATGAAAGGGTTTGAGAACCACTGGTTTAAACAACAATAGCAAGCCCAAACAAGCTACTACACTTTAGAAACAAGGCCAAAAAAACCGCAACCCACATCTACCAATATTTACAAGCAACCTCACAGAATAACAAGCCCAAAGTCAGTTTAATAAGCAGACGTAGCAACATTGGGACAGGATGTAATAAGTAACAATTTATCTGTGGTATACGAGAAAGTGTATAGGGCTTAAATGGTTAAACAGAGATGAATGAATCTTTCAGAATCTTTTTGGGGCAGTAATGTCAGTCAGTCGGTTGTTGCCATGGATTTGCCATTTGATCTTCACCCTTCATGTTCCTCTGAGGATGAACTCTTGTGATGTGGCTGACTATCCTCTTGCAGCACAAAATGTTCCACTTCGACACATGCAGAATATCTCAAAATCCCACGGGTGAATTTTACTGAGACCATTATCATACTCCCTGGAGGAATAAACCCAACCATCGAATGACCTCATAACCTTTCCTCTAGTCTGGAGTTAGACTGGATAGTCCTGTGTCCAGTCAGTTGGGTGGATTACTGGATTAATTTATAATCCCACACATAACACGTCTGATGTGTCACTTAGCATACACCACAGATTATTTATTAACTACTACAACTAGGTCTAGGCAGTAGTAGGAACACTGCATCAAGTGTTCATTGCAGTAAAAGGCCAATTAAGGCGCGTGAGAGCAGTGGGCCAGGGTGAGACCACCATCATTCAAACTCATGTATGAATCTCCACTTAGACTAATAAACTAACTGTGGAAAACTGCACTGACACTATAAACCCTGATTTATACTGTACATTGTTGCGGACCGGTGTTGCGCATTGAAAATAGCCTGCGCGCTCACAATGTATGGTCCTGTGAGCGTGTAGCTATATTCAGTGTACAACATGCCGTGCAACCAAATATCAAGCTGCGTTCACACTTCACACATCATACAGACTGCCTTTCATTTTCAGTTGGAAGCCATGCAGTGACATGAAGATAAAAAGATGATCCGACGTTTGTAGATGCTACAAAAACGGCAACAACAAAGAAGTTGAGCTGGTTTCAACATCAGCAACAAAGATACAAAGGACAAATATGCATGTGTGACTGACTGTGTGTGTATCTTTGTATCTTCTGCCAGTGTGAACGCAGCTTAACCTTTTTTCCAATAGTTTTCGCCTTTTCTCCCACTGTAGTCCCTTGTTGCTGCCACTTTTTCACTATTTAGAAAATAAATGTGTTCGTTAATCTTAATCGAAGCCTGAGTATCCTTCGATGCATAACAGGTGTGCCGTCACAGTTCTGACTGAGACCAATGACATGTGTTTACTTCAATCTCCTCCTACTATTCTACCAAAAGACAACACCAGAAGCCTCTTCTCTAGTCAGCCACACATCCTCCTTTCACATACAATACAGCCTCCTCTAGTGGATTCACCATGTATTGATCATGACTAGGGTTGTGATCCAGAACCGGAGGAACCGGTTCCAACATTGAGGAACCGGAATCTGTTCAATCACAGTTCAAACCGTTTCCGAAAGTGGTTTATCACAGCGTCAGAGCTGGTATGTGGTCTAGAGCCCTGCGCGGGACTGTTTTATTAATCCCCCCCCAAAAATGTACCGCCTGGCCGCCGCTCCTGCCCGCAACAAAAAAAAGGAATCCCATTTAGTCCCGCACCATCCCGCAATTTCACCGTTTAGTCCCAGTTGGTTCCATTGAGATTGAAAAACATTACATTTACCCAAACAGAATGAGATTGAGCAGGCGTGCGCGAGAGAGGGGTTGTTTATTTGTGAGGAGTTGCTCACAGATAGAGGGAAAGTGTTTATATTGCGACGGGACATATATTATAGGTAGGCCTATTATTATTATATTGTGACACACACAAATGAGCTGCGCACAGGAACATATGTTCTCATGACAAAAAAAAAACCCTCTGGATTCCGCTCCATGCTGTTTATATAGTGGGTGTGCGAGAGAGAGAGAGAGAGAGAGAGAGAGAGAGCGAGAGAGAGAGAGAGAGAGAGAGGGGACCGCTGGTTTTATCTTGACCGCCTGTTCCCGGCCGTAGGTATTTAAATACCCATCGTGCCCGCAACAACTTCTGCTATACAATTACAATCCAGGGGTTCTTTAATTTCAAGGACCATAACTGTCTGTACAAATGGAACCAAATGGACCCTTTTGAGTCTATATTCGGTTCCATTTGTACACTCTCAGAGTTACAGATCTGTAAGGGTCGATTCGTTAGACTTGAGGCCGATTCTAAAAATGACTTTGTGATGCCCCACACATATAGACACACAGTATGTGCATTGTGCAGTGGTTAGGGAGCACCTGCCTAATTGTCTCCCTATAGAATAGGTGAGCCTGGGTGGGGCACTCCATCTTGATTGCTCATTGGAGAGAACCTGGGCCCGGTGCTATAAAAACAAACGACTCATTATTAGTAGCCATTTTTGCCTTACATGACCAAAAAAGGAATGCTAGGGTTCATGACTGGATAACTAACTTTTGATTGTCAATGATCGATCAAGTACGAACCGCTATTTTTAAGAACTAGTTATTCTACAAATGTTACCCACTTCTGCTACCGGCAGATGTGACTGTGTACGTTGGAATAAAATTATCTCTACCCTAAACTTCCAATCTTTCTACATTCTGAATAAAGAGAGCCTCCACATAATCTTAAAATCTTGAATATACTTGCTTGGGTCTAGCTCCCTCTTGAGATGGAAATATGCCTGCTCTGCTTGCTTTACTCAGGAGTATCAGGCTTGGGAAAACTCTATTGCAGGCGTTTCCCAAATGATTTCAATATGGGACCATAAGGAGACATGTGGTGTCTCCCCAGTCCCCAGCACCAGCACCAGCAGGGGAAAATATTAGATTTTCTTTTATTTATTTATTTTGTAGGAAAGGTATTTGCCCATGTAAATGGAACTATTTGTATACACTTGCATATTTACACTAACTCAAGGACATTTTCAGACCCACTGCAGCAGCAGCCTGACTCTGTTTGACCCGAATGGACCACGATGTAAAGAATGCTTTTCATGGTTTCATCCTCAAAGTAGCAGTTTTTGTGCTTTTGTTTGAAATGTACCCATTCTACATACTGTGAAACAACATTTTCAGTCAATCAATAGAACAGAGCCTTCATTAGTATCAGCTGTAACACCTGTGAAGGAAGTTCTTATCCAAAATGGCGTGTGTGCATATGATAGAGCCCATTCTTTTTACCTTGCTGGATGCCCGTGCTAGGGCGCTGCGGCGCGGAGGTTTCCAGGACCTCTCCTGGGTGAAGCTGTTGACGTAGTACCATCTCCCCGTGGCGGGGTCAGAGTACTGCTCCCAGAGGTCCATGACCTGGAGGGGCTTCTGCCCCCGGGCCGGGCAGGGGGGCTCCAGCTGCGACGACGGCCGCCTCGTCACCGGCTCGACCACGTCAGTGTAAAGAGGAGACTCCTGCCAGGACAGCTGGGAGACATACGACTCTGTAACTGTTGGGACCTTTCATTCGTGAGAAGCGGGATAAGGCCGACATGCAGGCGAGAAGGGCAGGAAGGAAGGATAGAGAAGAGGGCGAGGAAGAGAATGAAGAAAGGTGTGCACAGCAGTAGAAGGGTTTGGCTGTTTGTAATATAAACAACATGCACTCACCATGCAGCGTTCAGTCAGTGCCATGCACTTTTTTCTCAGTTGCCACGCCCTCTTCCATAGAACTCTCCCAACCCACATCAACGCAGCCCCTATCCACTCTTTTAAAACCGCCTTTTCAAAACACACCTCGTCAGTCCACCTAAATTGCGTTTTTTGACGGGTGCTGCTAGTATAGGCCCTCCTATAAACAGCTATAGTGTAGATTCTGTCTTAACACAAACATTAAATGCCATTGACAATGAATGGATAATTTAGGTCATATCTGTCTCAGCAAATCGGCTGTCGGTATGTCGCTGTGTGTGTGTGTGTGTGTGTGTGTGTGCGTGTGTGTCGTGTGCATGCGTGCGTGTGTGCATGCGTGTGCGTGCGTGCTTGCATGCGTGTACAGTGTACTCATTACAGAATCTGTACATTCTTGAAATAAGCCATGATGCAAGTGCACATGTTGAGCCAAGTGTGTAAACACACACAGATTGCACGCGCGCGTGCGTGTGTGTGCACGCACGGTGTAATGTATGCACATACTGTGAGTGACGTGTGGCGGTCACACAGCACGTGCAGTCAACAGCAGAGGATGACGTCTTAACCGACGTCATCAGAGAGGTCTGTCTATCAGTGGAACACCTCCCGCTACACCAGAGGTTGGATGGCTGGATTAAAGTCACACAGCTTATAGAGAGCTACGCGCTCAAGCGGATTGAGGGGTCTAAATCAGCAGCTGTGGAGTGTGTGGTGTGTGGGTGTGTGGGGGGGGGGGGCACGTGAGATGAAGGGATAAATATTTAACAACATCATCTTTCCATAAAACATAGCTGAAATATACAGTAACACACTGACCGACTGCATGCGTGTGCATTTGTGTATGATTAGCATGTCATTAGAGTGAGGGGATGTGGTCACACATGAGGTCACTGACAGTTATTACGTGTGTGTGTGTGTGTGTGTGTGTGTGTGTGTGTGTGTGTGTGTGTGTGTGTGTGTGTGTCTGTTCAAACAATACAAATAGGTTGTAGGATACAGGGGGGGGGGTTTGCCCCTAAATTATTCAGAATAACATATTGACGCTAAGCTACGTACATTACGTGTCTGGATATTTCTAATCTTCTAATCTTCTATAATTTTAGAGTGAGCTAAACATGAAGAACTTAAAATAGAGCACTTTTTGTTACATAAGTTTCCACATAAAAACAAAAAACTAAGACACAGTTGGGATCCGAGGAATAAACACACATACTGTACAGTATGTGTTTGTGTGTATGTGGATTATACCAGTGTCAGCCTTTTCATGTAGATTATGCGGTTGACACGCACAGTCACTGTGACAATTAATCCTCATCATGTACAATGCACTGACTTTTGTCTTTTGTGTTTTCATCCGCAAAGTTATTAGTACAGCCGCGCCCGGCAGCCGGGCGAAAACTAGAGTTCTCAACAGGCCTGAAAATTAAGGCCTGGCTCTAACTGGGCCCTCATCAAACCCTGTACACTCAAGGCACTGCCGTCGCTGCCACCCTTAGATCTCCATATATGGAGCTGACCTGTTCTGACATTCCATATGTTGATCTGACCTCATCAAACCCTGTACACTCAAGACACACTCCATATATGGCCAGTACAGAAATCATTACATAATGTTGATCTGACCCCCCCATGCCAAAGCGCCAGTGCTCACCCAGCAGTCTGCCGTCACCCCAGGCAGATGCGTGCACGCGACTCTCGCCCTCAGGGCGTCTTACTGGTTATTATTAGTACACTCCAGGAAGAGCCCAGCGGTGTCATTCAAATAGTCAATAATAAACACAGGGGTCTTAAGTTTTAGGAGCCAACACATCCGACACCAAGAGGATGTTCCTCCTGAAAAATGAGCGTCCATCCTCACCACATCCATCACCATCTGGCTCGCTGTCTCTACTGACAATGACAGAGATGGTCATTAGTTGCACCCTATGCTGTCTCTTCAGAACCTGTATCAGTCCAGGACCTAGACCACTCCGGGACTGCATGAGGAACAAGCAGCCAATATAATTGCTAACTCCTATCACCTCTTCCAAAAAGCTACATGTCCCTCTCTCGCAAACAGGTCCACTACACATCACTGGCAAATCAAATGTGTAAATGTCTCTTAATACTGTTGTTATTCAGTGCAACGTACCCAGCTCACTATGCAACAACAATTCCTTGTATGGGCAATAAAAGTAATTCTGATTAAGATGAATAGTGTGTGTGTGTGCGTGTGTGTGTGTGTGTGTGTGTGTGTGTGTGTGTGTGTGTGTGTGTGTGTGTGTGTGCGTGTGTGTGTGTGTGTGTGTGTGTGTGCGCGCGCGTTGTTGTATAAATGGGTACATGTGAATATTATTTGAGTGTTTCGTGGAAAAGGGGATCCTTGTGTGTGTGTGTGTGTGTGTGTGTGTGTGTGTGTGTGTGTGTGTGTGCGCGCGCGTTGTTGTATAAATGGGTACATGTGAATATTATTTGAGTGTTTCGTGGAAAAGGGGAGCCTTGTGTGTGTGTGTGTGTGTGTGTGTGTGTGTGTGTGTGTGTGTGTGTGTGTGTGTGTGCGCGCGCGTTGTTGTATAAATGGGTACATGTGAATATTATTTGAGTGTTTCGTGGAAAAGGGGAGCCTTGTGACCTGAATGTGGCTGTAATAATCCTGCTTACTAGGCTTAGAGACACAATGATTGGAGACACAGAAAGAGAGAGGGATAGCACCAGAGATAGTGTGTGTGTGTGTGTATGTGTGTGTGTGTGTGTGTGTGTGTGTGTGTGTGTGCGTGCTCGCATGTGTGTAATTTCCATTAAACTGACAGCATCAAAATAATGTAATTTCAGTGCACAACAGGAAACTGACCTGATGGAATGTGTGTTAGTGGCCAGTTACCGCTCTAAAGTAAGTCAACAACCCAGATCAATGCTCTCAATAATTAATATAAATTAAATGTGGATCTTGTGATCCACATAGAAACGGCTTGGCTTCCAGTGAGGATCTCAATTAATGTGACCAGCCGGTCACATCAACCGCTCAACTACAGTATGTCATTTTTCTGTCTATGTCAGTTGTCTATGACGTGTAATCGTGTATCTATGACAAACTTAACTCAGAATTTTGGCCAAGTTTTTAGCGAATTTCACTTCTGTTAAATAGTTGCCCAAAACACACAACATACGTGAAAGAAATAAGTGTGTGGCCTACTGAAAGCATGCATATACAAGGTTTGGCTCTGATCGGTTTAGCGTTTTGCGAGATTAGGTGCAGACAGACAGACACACAGGCCCTCTCAGAAGGGTCTGTGTAGATGGCTATAGCGTCTTGCGATGCCACGCCGTAAAACCATTCTTCTAACATCCTCTGAGGTGACATAGTGACACTTGTGTCATTGCAGTGATGAAAAATGAGTTGCACCTACAGCATGACACCTACTGGTTGGCAATGTCAGAATTCTACTGTTGAAGTAGATAGCACACGGAATTGGACGCTCTATAGATGACCTCTGTATTGTAGTTCAGAACAGTGCCATACCTCTCTCTGTTGGGAGAGGGAGACAACGGACATAAAACATGAGCCCTGTTCTAGCCCAGCTGCGGAAAGCAGACTTCTGCGTCGTCTATCTGCACTTTGACACTCATTACCTGCAAATGGTTTGTCCTGTGATGAGAAGCGTCCGCCATGTCCCACTGGCTGCTTGACTTCTGGGACATCCCGGGGCAGGTGTACCGCCCGTTGAACCCGTCCTTTACCTCATCATACGGGTTCTCGGGCATGCTCTCGTTGGGCAAGTTGCTGGAGCTCCGACTTCGGGTTATGATGGGGACCACCCTCTGTGTCCTTGGAGCCGTGGTGTGGGCCGCGGTGGGCCGTGACACCAAGAGGTGGCCCGAGGGGGACGTGGCAGATTTGGAGGAGAAGGTGGAGCCAGAGAGGGGTAGGGTGGGGAAGTGGTACATCCCTCGCAAGGCACTGTTGGAGGTGAGGTTCTCCATGGAGCGGCAGAAGGACTTGTTCACTGTGAGGAAAGGCAGAGGTTGAGGTTTTACGATGCAACACAAAACACCAACGACAGTTTAAAACCTTTCAGCCTGGTGTGCCAGTCCTGTATAGGTAAAACGCATTTAGAAAAGGAAACGTTTAAAAAGAAATAGCTAAAATAGTAGATGGGCTATTTTAGCCATTCGCTGTAAAAAAAATTGATAGGGGCTTAAACTAGGTCACTAACTCACAATACGATTCGTATCACGATGAGGTTCACGATACGATATTAAAAAATATATATATTTTAAAGAAGAATTACAGTTTATATAATTTATCTTCCCCCCTGAGATTTTTTATTGAACTACATTGCAAAAGAAGTAGCATTACTTTTGACAGTGCAGAGTGCACACAACAGAGAAACATAATTGCCTTCCTTGATGAGCATCAACGACCATCATCACCCATGGGCACATGAGTCACAGACACACACAGCTCCCCTCTACAGTGCTCTACTACTGATAATTACCATGGTTGTGTTCCTTATTTTTGCGCTCCGCGGGGCTGGGAGTGAGCGACATCCTTGGTGGTATGCTGAGGTTGGCATGCAGGGAGGTAGACATGACCAGGCGCTGTGGTGAGGGCATTGGCTTGATGGGCACCTCGGTCACGTACGTGGCAGGGACATAGATTGGCTTCGTTTTACTTGCTGCACCTATCCTCCGCACCTGTGAGAGGGAATGGTTTTCCTATCAGTTGGTGATTAGATACATCCCTTGAGGTCTCAATTGAGAAAATAAAATAGTGTTAAACGACTAGGGGTGGGACGATTCACTTTCCTCCCGGTTTGATACGCCATCGACACCTAGGGATTTACATTGCGATTCTTAATTATATTGCAATTCTGCGATTCAACGATTGTTGCAATAAAATAAAAATCTAAAAAAAGTAAAATTAAAAATCTGATTGATGATTTTATTAAAAATCACGATATATGAGTGAATCGATTTTTTTTGCCCACCCATACTAACGAAACCACACCACTACACCAGTAAATGGCCTCTTGTCGTTCTCTCCACCAAGAGCGCCTTATATACAAACAAACACTCAACTTGGCAGATTTATTCATTTATATTGTATAAATAATTTTGTATTCAAAATTCTATTTTTGTCTATTTTTGTCCACTTTTTGTATACAAACAGTGTAGGGTTTTGAAACCTACACGGTTATAGTACCGGTAGGCTATTTGAAATAATGTGTCAAGCAGCAAGCTACTCTGAAAAATATTTAAAAACAAAAAAAAAGAATCAAAAGCACTTCTTTGCACCTGCCACCAGTCGGTGTTGGTCTTCTTCAGGAGGATGAAGCGCTCTCCCTCCCGTATGCACACGGGCTTTCCGTCTGCCCCGCGGTAGCCGTAGTCATACTGGGCCTCCAGCACCACCGTGCCGCTGGGCACCCCGCAAACAGTGGGGGGGGCCCTGGTGGTCAGCGGAGGGGCTGCACCAGGGTGCTGGTGGCCCACGGAGTGATGGCCGCTACTAGACAGCATGATGGCTGCCCACTGGAGGGCCCTCTGTTCAGCAACCCTCACTGGGAGTGACTGGATGATGGTTGTTGCTGCTGGTGATGCTGGTCTCACTGGTCTGTTTGGCAAGAGGCACCTGCGACGGAGGCCCGACCAGTGCCATGCTCTGAAGAACAATTGAGGGGATGGGGAGGAAATGGACATGTCACTATAAATTAATGTATTTATTAATGAATCAATCAATACTTTGGAGAAAACAACAAAATGCATAACAGTTGAGTTGTAACCCTGATTGTGGAAGAGGTTGCTGTTTGTTTGACAGATCTTTGTCCCATTAAAAGGTAGCAAAACCCGTCCCATTATATAAAGGATGGAGTCAAACAAAGCCAGAACTGTGTTCTGGGAAAACAAATTAGGCTAATTACCCTTAATAGTTTAGGACATAATTAATCTCATTGTTATCACAATCCTCCACGTCCATTTCCTGTGCAAGCTGTTCATTTTGACATTTTTTTACTGAAAGAAATAAAAAATAAAGCTCACTTTTAATCCAGGTACTTAAAAGGAGCCTGTATAAAATGCCATGACAAGAGTTTTACATATTCACGAGTTTAAAATGTAGTCCTAGTCCTACACCTGTCATGTTGGGGTCCGGGGACCAGCACGGGTGTTTCAATTTGTCGACACCAATCAGATAAATTGAAACAACTGTTTTGGTCCCCAACATGGCAGGTTCGTAGGACCTTCTGCCCAAAGGAAATGATAGAATTTACAGGCATACAGGTATATCCCTGTACTTTATGTATACTTCCGGCCTGAAATGCTGAAAGTGTCTAAGCATTAGGTACTTTTCCAGGCTTTACTGTGACCATAGACTTAGAAGAACTGGGAATGGCCAGGGCCGGCTAGGGGTCTGGGCACCTAGGCTGCTAATCCAGCCTGACAGCGCGTTGCAGGTTTGACTCCAGATCCCGACGACCTTTGCTGCATGTCACTCCCCATCTCTCTCCCAACATTTCCTGTCAGCTTCCTGTACGCTATCAAATAAAGCCCCAAAAATATCTTGGAAAAAAATGAAAACAATAAGAAGAACTGGGAACAAGGTATAGGGATGGTATAGGGATGCATGTATCCCTGTACTTTGTTACAATAGAGCGTCACAGTCCCGCCCAGGAACCAGTACCAGTACCAGTACCAGGGCCCAGGAAATGATTCCCAGTTCATTTTCCTCATATTCCTTATTTAAAGACCTTTTAAGCCTCGTACAAAACCAACTCGAGTTGTGTCAAATCATGACAACAAACACAATTTTTCGGGCTGAACAAATAATTAGAAAGAAGAAGAATACGGCAGGTTACAACACTTCTTTTTCTAGTTTTTCTTCTTTTTAATTATTTGTTTGGTCCAAAATATTGTGTTTATTGTCATGATTTGTCACAACTCGAGTTGGCTTTGTACGACGCTTAAAAGGTCTTTAAATAAATACTTTTGGGAAAAATGCATTGGGAATTATTTCCTGAAAGGGGGCAGGACTGCGATGCTCTATAGTCTATACTACCTCCGATTAGGCACTTAAGTTTCAGCATTATGGTTCTTTTCAAGGCTTTACTGTGAACATAATGGTTAGAAGAACTGGGAACGAGGTTAGTACTCGTGGGAAGATGACAGGTGGAAAGTCCTTGTACATATTAGCAAAAGCAAAAGCATCATTCTTTCAGATGTATGTGCATGTGAATAATTCATGTGTTTGGGGGAGGATGTAAGGAGTGTAATATACCCAGAATAGCATCCGTGTCCAGCCACTGAGTCAGCATCCCCTGCAAGCTAAGCCCCTGCTTGTCCCCGGCAAGACCCTCTTGAATAAAAGAGCATTTAACTTTCAGCTAGGCAGACCCAAGACAACAAAGCCTATAGTACACACACGTGCACAATGCACACAGAAACAAACACCCACTCACATGTAAGCGCACATATACTGTAGTACACTATACAGATCCAAAATCTGTGTCCTATTGGATTGTGATCTGGTGACTGTAGGCATACAAATTACAATTCACATCATTTTCATAGCCATTAAACTCATACCCATAGGCTAAAGCCAAGGTGATCACTCTGAGTGACTCTTCGCTCTTAAGGGGACAAGTGGACCCAAACCATGTTAGCCAATTAATGCTGCCCTTCTGTTTCCTTACCTGCGCTAAATCAATGCACGATCATCATAGTCAATTAATGTGCGCTTTTGGCCACAATAATGTCCAAGCCTAACTGATGTCTTTCTAATTATGGACATGCAGATGCCACTTTATTAGCTGTTTCTATAGAAACACTAGCCAGTTCAGCAGCCTTTGTGACTGAAGCTACTGCCATCCGTGCCACAATAATGAACCTTCTTTTATAGCCATGCACTTACATCATTTCCTCTGCCATGTTGATCCAAAATGTATCAACTGGGCATGCTCAGCAATGTCATACATGTCACAGAGCATTATGTTAATTGCTTAATTGTATCATGCAGTGAGTCCATCTATGGAAGCATCTGTGTTCAATATGTTTCTCCATTCCTTTAAATTGTTACCTGTCCTAGACAATAGAGTTATAGAGGATTATAGAGAAGGTGACATATGAGAGGGAGAAACAGAGTGTAAAAGATAGAAGGTACAGACCAGAAGAAAGAAAGATGTAATATACCCCAACCCCACCTATACCCTATGGGGTTGGCAATAGGCCCTTTCTGTGTTCTCTGTCCCCTAGGGTAGGTACCCTTACATAACGTGTTCCATTCACGCGCTACGTCCTACGGCCGGGGGAAACCCCGGTGTCAGGTGAAAAGAAGCGGCCTGCTCACTCCTCATGCATTGAAGGAAGCATAAGCTTAGTTCGGGGTTCTCCCCAGGTTGACAGAGGGGAGAGTAGCGTCCAGGATTACAGTTTAGGCGAAAAAGGTGAAAAAATGGATTACAAAATCGTGGGATAAAAAAAATCATTAAAATGATCTGTTGCCCTGCCTTTTATTTAAGTGGGGTTTTTTTTTCGTTCTTTCTTTTTAAGGTTCTCAATGTGAACCTGTGCAAGTTGTTAAGATAGACATAACTGTCTGATGAAGCTGTGAACTACAATTGTATTGCTGTCGGGTGCCGCTTCATGCCCAAAACTGTTACTTTTCAGGATTCACATAAAGAAATAGCAAAAACTAGCCGACCTAGTACCATAAAAAAAAAGTTATAATATGGAATATGTGTGAAGGAGGCGGTGGGGGTGGGTGCGAGGATGGGCCTGGCTGTTCTGAACCCTGATAATCCCACTGTGCTTTATCAAAGCACAGGAATTAATCTGTGACCCCATGCCTGCAGAGAATTAAAGTAAAACCCTTGGTGGTTCCTCCAGCATATATAAATGGTCATGGGCCGGTGCACGGCTGCGTGGCTCACACAGGCGGGCGGAATTCACTGCATGCAGGGCTACAACTTCCACGTGACTTAATCCAAATATTGTCCCGGGTATCCGGAATGAATGTCACGGCGCGCACACGGGCTGATGTGTGGCATTCACACAGTACAGTAGAAAGATAGACATCTGGCCAGCGATGCTCTGTTCACGCTGAGATGTGTGTGCATGATGTACAGTATACAAGAGATGTTCTATCAGGCGACTATATGGTATGAACTATAGTAGTCATATATTTACACTTTATTTAACAAACAGTTCAATCGCAGCGGTTTTGGCATATGCACTCGCCAAATGGTGATTTATTTGACTTTTTGCTAAATTGGCAGAATCTCTGTCCCTGTGCGGCATTGGCACAGGTATGCTTATCTATGACCGCAGCACACCAGTGCCAATATTGCACACAGCAATATTGGCACTCCCTTTCTTTTTTATGGCTATATCATCCTGAGCAATTAAATGTACCTATACAGTATGTTCTGAAGGGGTAACAGAAGGTCGGTGGCTTAGAGCTAACAATGAAACTGTCACTGTTAACTTTTCTTCTTTCCTGCCTTGATCTCCTTACTACCCCAGCCCTCCCCCCTCTTCTGCCCTTTCTTCATTTGTTTTCTTGGAAAAATTACACAAATTTCACCCACATTTTACTTGTAAAACTGTGACAATAAAGCTGATGGGTGTTCAGATAGGTCACAAAGGTAAGAGGTAAAAGACAAAGACGCAAGTTAAATGAGCAAACAGGAAACCAAGTATGTACATCAAAGAGGAACCCCAGATTGAGTAACATCCTCTCTACCTTGCCGCTTGCGTGTGATTGTCTTTTTCCTATTTCTACATAAAGCCTATAGGTTAGCCATTAGTTATTGTTCATCTCTGTTTACTTAACCACTGGACATTGTGGTGCCATAAGCAACCAGGTAGAACAAAGCACTTTAAACTAGAAAGATGCACACAGTTCCTTCACAGGTGTTACCAATGATACTAATGAAGGCTCTGTTCCATTCTGGTCAAACAGGACCGTGTTGCTATTGTTCATGTTGGCTCACTGGAAACCCTCTGCTACACCAGTGGGTCTCAAAGTGTCCTTTATTGAGGTTCCAAGTGGCCCTGTATGGGTCTGTATAACTCTGAGAGTTATGGGGGTCCTTGAAACGAAAAGGTTTGAGAATCACTGTACACTAAATAGAACAGAGCCTTAATTAGTATATCATCTGTAAGGGGCCCGGAAGTAGGAAGAGTTAGACGGCATCCAGACAGTAGATTCAGATGGTTTTAAAACAGCTGGTGGATGGAAATGAAGCTCCACCCACTCACGTGAGGCTTCATTTTCCAAGCTGTCTAAAACCAGGAAGAGACTCCCGCCGCTCGCGGCTTTTGGCAACTTTGTGACGCGACTGTGTAGAAGCACCAATACAGAGCCCATATGACCAGGTGGGATGCATAACCCTAAACCCACACAAGCTGGGTTTATCGCCGGGCAGTGATAAATAAGGGCTCCTGACTCCTGAGGTGCCATT
>NC_137863.1:39227270-39307270 GCF_963924005.1 Protomyctophum bolini
TAAATATCATCAGGCTATACTAGGGTTTATGCTTTAAGTTAAACGTATCAGTTATTTTCAGAGAACAAAACCTGTCAAGTGACAAATTAGTGTAGAACTGGCTAAAATGGTAATTAAAATTTACTTTATTTCCGTGCATTGTCTTGTGCATTTTTAGTAAAATGTGAGGGAAAACAGCAAAGACTTTCCCAGTTAAGAAAATCGCCAAATAGTTTTGTTAAATTCAAATGGTTCTTTGACCTAGAATAGTCAAGGAATCGGGTAAAAATGTGAGTTGTGAGTTGGTTCTGTGGTAAATTTAACTCAAATAATGTATCTACTGCTAATACAAGAGTCTGTCACTGGATCAAGGCAAATGATAGTGTATTAAATAGAATAAATAATTGACCTACGATGTATAAAATAGACTACACTCATACGTCTTAGGTAAATTATCTTATTTTAACTTGAATATTAGGTTCAAGGACAACGTGACACCTGCCACGGTTAGTTAGGCAGCCTCAGTTTCCCTAATCATGAATATTAGATGAAATTGTACTGCGTGTTTGAATGGCTCTTACCACAGAATCACTTCAATCATGTACTGTACATTTACATAGCTCATCGAAAAGAACCATTATGATTATTAAAATGCCATGGAAAAACAAAACCACAAAAAAGAAAGAAAAAACATGACAAAGTGCCAACATAATATGCTGGCTAGAAGGGAAGGTTGGCTAGCTATAGTGCTGCTCATGGCCCAAAAGGGAGCTCAGCAGTGGTGGAAAAAGTACTCAAGTGTATTAAAATATTTCGAAAATAGCACATCTACAAGCTCACAATGCATTCGCATCGCGACACATTGTGAGCTTGTAGAGCTTGTATATATAGGGCTGAAGTGATTTATGCATGTTTTGTAATAATAAAATATTAAAGTAATCAGTAACTAATGTTTTCAAGTAAATGTAGTGTAGTAAAAGTACAACATTTGCCTCCGAGATGCAGTGGAGCAGAAGTAAAAGTATTGGAAATTGGAAATGTACAAATACCTCAAAATTGTACCTGGCTATAAGTACAGAGACAGCACTTAAGTAAATGTACTTATTTACTTTCCAGCACTGGAGCTCAGGCATGGAGTACATTGATGTTTGCTGATGAAGAGCTCTGTGAGCCCCATTGATCCACCAGGGATGAGAGTGAGCTGTCAGAAGCTATCACGCAAGTCAAAGACCCACTTTCAGCCCTGTGCAGTCAAAGTGATACTGCTAATACAGCACTACCGATGGAACGTGCGTATATGCATGTGCACACAAAGAGATGGATTCATTTATTTGTTTAAAATGTTATATACACATAAATAGCTCGTTTACACATACTATTTAGCTATGATTTGTCAGGAAATTAAAATGTAATTTCCAGTTCATATATGATTGTAATGCTTTGTTTCAAAGTAAATGCCAATTCACTAAAATATAGACAGTTTGTTTTTCATTATTCAAATTAATTACCATTGGTAATGATAAAATAGTCCATTGGTCATGAAAAAATAAAAAAGATAATGTCTGTCTCATAGGAGGGCTGTGGCATGCAGTTCAGAAACCACACAATTTTACAACAACAGGATTAAACAATATTTCGTTTTTATTATCGTGAGAACGATGGCTTCCATTTTTTAATGCCTGCCATTAGCAGGCTTAGGCTCTTTTCTTAAGTGGTCCTTTAAGAGAATAACATGGCAGGTTCTTGTTCAAAAACAGTACAGGAAGAAACAGAGCAGTATATTGCAACGATAAAGCCACAACTACCCTGCTAGTTGGTGGAGACGAAACTAAAGTCAGCAGCTTAGGTTCGATTGATTGATTTAAGGATCAAGCAACTACAGGTCATGCCACCGCGTCATGTCGACATCATTCAGCTACTGTACGTCACCACCACCACCACCCGTGATGGGCAGACTGCACACAAACTAACCTATCACTGCAAACATCTGGAGCAGAGGATCTGTGCGGAAAATGACATTGTTCCATGTAAAGCACAGTGTTTTAGGGAAGGAACACACATGTATTGACCTTTAGACCTCGCTCTCGCTGCTATAGATAAAGAGTACTGTAACAAAATTATATTAAGATAGGTGACTGTATGAAACTTTTAGACTAGAGTCTCTAGAACATTCCTTTTGCTTCCAAAGAAGGCCACTGCTTCAAACGTGTCCAAACAAACACATTTTTGTACACATGCATTGCACGTGTGCACTCCACACACAAACACACGCACACACACACACACACAGTCACGCGCGCTCGCACACACGCACGCACGCACGCACACACACACACACACACACACACACACACACACACACACACACACACACACACACACACACACACACACACACACACACACACACACACACACACACACACACACACACACACACACACACACACACACACACACACACACACACACACACACACACACACACACACACACACACACACACACACACACACACACACACACACACACACACACACACACACACACACACACACACACACACACACACACACACACACACACACACACACACACACACACACACACACACACACACACACACACACACACACACAGTTTGCCAAAATATCCCAGAGTAAAAGGAACAGCCTAATCCTTCTCATACACACAGCATACAAATCCAGTAGTGGAGTACTCCAATCTCTCAATCTCTCCTTGACACTAAACCCAAAACAGTGGTCTATACATGACACACTGCTAAGCCAACGTGTAACCACGCTGCTAATACTGTGCATGGTACAAGGCCCTTTTAATCAGCAAAATTGCAACCATCACTAGAGAATAATCTGCCAAGGCAGCATAGTCAGTTGTGGGTGAGTGCAGTCAGTGATGTGGAATTATTAAATAATACAATTCTCTCCGCTGAATTTGTTCAGACAGCAAATCCAACTAAAGTAAAAATAGGTTGTTGGTGTTTCACACAGAACTGTTGTAACCAAGGCTTTATATTCAGGAGTGAAGTTACAGCATGGATATGAGAAGTAGTCCTACAGATAAACGGATGACCCCCCCCCCCCCAAGGCAGTTGTTACTCAAATGTGGTGGTGGGGCATTCTGTGGAAATCGATCTACAAGATTGTGAGTGTTTTTGGTACAAGATGTTTGGTGTAGATAAAAAGGCAGGGACGAACTATAGGCATCAGCGCTAACCCCTCTGGGATTCAGACAACAAAGTTAAGTGTTAACAGGAATTAAGATTGACCCTTACAGGTCCTGGTGGTCTACTCACCCTACCGATTCAAGTAAAGAACATTTAAGGTCACAAAGAGAAGTCCAACGCGCTTCAGCCACATTGTGAATAGAAGTGCTCGCTCTGTGCTCAACAGTATAGGACAATATGATATCAAAGGAATGTTTTATTAATTTTCAGGAGACTGTGACTTTATTAATTTGCAGAGGTGACTGCAAATTAATAAAACGTGCAGACCCACTTGAGTGCTTCTGCTCCAGTATGGGTAGTCTAATTTGAAGTGCCCATGGTAACTTTCTTTTCAGATAACAGTAAGGCCGTCATCAGACATCAGTGGTAAACTAACAGGTGAATAGCACACACTGACTGTTACACAACACCATTTCAAATCAGGATGTTCTGAGCCCATACTGTAAGAACAATGGCATTCTACAAACCATCAAAGGAACAATTCTTCCACAGCACACAGGATAAAGAAACAGGGGGTGATATCTCCAGCTTTGCATCGACTTAAGAAAGATTATGAAACTGTAAAAAATGCAGTGCGTCAAACTATTTCCATCACTCCCTTGTGATGTTAGCCCATACAGTTCAGTTAGTAGTTCACACATGCCTGCAAGGATAACTCAGTTAAAGCATGCATCATGAAACATGCAAATGTACCAACTCACAATGAAGGGCACTTAAAGTAAAACATTAACAGTTCATATCACACTACAATACATTGAAACAGAGATGAGAGAAACTTTGGTGATGAATTTCAAAGCAGTCATTCAAACCCACACTGACATACAGAAGTTGTCAACAAGCAGAAGAAAGTTTCTTACAGGAAGTTGCTGAGGTGAGAACGTCTTTGATGTTTGAGAGAACAGTGTTTTTGCCACATCGTTTTGTATTCTTATTTTATTTTTTAAATGATATTAAATAGCCCTACATTGTATACTAATACTATTGTGTTGTTAAATGTTTCATTCGATTTTTGGTCGGGTATTATTTTCTCTGCCTACCACAACAAGCCTGTATCTGAGAGGCTTGAGAAATAACCATATCGAGTATTAATATAGGGAAATAGCCTACGGTTTTGTTCAATTAAAGGCGGCAATGAATATGAATAGGCCTATGATTTTTCAACTTCTCTCATGCAAATAAAGTCCCATAAATGTTCCATGGATGTATGATGGAAGTTGCAAAATAGTTCATTTTAAAACTAAAATAATTTGTCAATGTGGGAGACATGCATCAAATCTAATGATTTTACATGCAACGAACGTCACAACATAAACATGTTACAGAACTCTCTCATGGACCTGGCTATAAAGTATGACAGGTCACATTTACATTACAACTTATAGTCGATGACATAGTGACATTTGTTTCACTACTTTGTAAAATATAACCTAAAATCTAAAGCGTATATACCGTATAACTTGAAGAAAAGAAATAATTCAACAGCAATCTCACCTTTCAACGTGCAGCGCGCGAGCGGGTCATCAGACAGAACAGAAGACAAGCGGTGATGACAGCTCAGTTCCAAGCGCCCGGAGTGACGAGTCTGGATCCCATTGCCTGGAGGTATGGTGGCGCTGTGATTGGCCAGTTGGTTATTATCACATCAATGCATTTCTTGCTGACCTGTAATGTTTAACAGCGAATAGATATGCTGCTGCTGTGGATCTGCTGAGAAAGAGAAACACATTAATTAAATTAAATATTATTTTGATATTCTACTGACGAGAGAGAGAGAGAGAGAGACTGTGCCGTGGACTGCCAAATTAAGAAACAGATATGGCCTGGGTACCAGATTAAGTTCCAGGGTGCACTCAATTTGGCGCTAAATTAACCCCGAAAGATATCTATAGTAGTTGATCCCGCCCCGGAGCGGCACGACGTGACCTCAAACAAGGGCACCACCATAATCTTGCCGGAGACGCTCGAGCTCATGGGTATTGTAGTTTGTTCTATTGGCAGCTACTGTTGCCGGGACGGCACGTGCGCTGTCACAAAACTACAACCATGGCCGTTTGTAGTCGATTGACCAAAGCTTGCGTCAGCGCAAGGAAACAACAGCACGCCGGGCAAACTTGCGAGTGGTGGTGCTGCTGGTCAGTTTTGTCCATTTTAAATCATATATACTGCACGCACATTTAAGCCAGACCTTATTCTCTTACACCGGTCCAATATAGCGGAACAGATGAAACTGTTCGTTAGTGAGGGCAATCCACATTGCCTGAAGCCGTTAGCGACGCTCCAACTGACAGGAGTTACATGTGATGTTCAGCATGTCAACCCTGAAGGTAAGAACGTGGCTGGCTTTTGCCTATATAGGTGCTTGGCGAAAATAACCGATCTACAAGCTATTTTATCGGTCTTACAACCGACCTGTCAGCTTGTAGATCGGTTGTTTTCGGCAACCGATACTGTCAACATTATCTAGTTTGCTTGACATACATGAATGACAGGTTATGAGTTGACAGCTGGCAACTGCACTTGAGAAATGTCCAGAAAAGCCTCTATCCATCTCTAACCCGTCGCTGCACTCTTTGTCTTGTTCTAAAGGATTTGTTTTCAGCAGCATTATGGAGCCTTTTGTTTATGGTCTTCTAGCTAGGGTACGAGCATACTGTACATGTTATGTCTGCCTGTGTAAATGGCACAAAGGTATGTATGGGAAAGAACAGATATTCACTGCCTATGCATAACCCACCCCTTGCATGTGTTAAATACCTTTTAAATCATGGCCCCGTTAGGGTATGGATATTGATATTGTTTTGTTAAAGCAAGTGTTAAATAGTTAAATATTCTGGTAGTACTTGTCTCATTGCTATAGTGTTAGTTCAGTAACAGGAGTCTACAAAGGATACATACAGATCAACAAGTGATGACATAAAGTTATAAGCAGACAGTGCAGACACATTTATAACGGAGTCGGGAGCACTATAAGAATATATATAGTGCTTTTAACGTTAAAATGTTTGTTGTTTTAACCAAAACATTTAACTTGCTCCCAGCTGTCCACTAACTATATCATTCAGTGATTTGGAATCTGCTATCCACTTGTGTAAGAGCGATTAAAACAATAACTGTATTATTACAGTTGTTTATAGTGCTTGGTGAGGACAGCCCATTCCTCTCTACAATACAGATTATAGAACTACTCTCCCAACTACTTAGTGACGTCTTTTTCCCATGATCTTTGGCCTGGTGGAAAGTCAACTGCGAAGTCGAGTAATTTGGCCCTAGCAACATGATTATGTCCCTGTGCTCTAAGACTGCTTTGGGCCTCATCTGGTTAAGTCTGATTGTGTCTTAACACACAGAAGAGTCCCAAGCCCAGCTGTGTCTCTCCTTAAAGAGCTGGATCGCACATAGACAGATAACCAGTAATGACTACAATCACCATCTGGTCTACTGTGGCCACACTGCATCAATAGGGAGACTAAACGCATGCACGCACGCGTGCATGAACCCTAGTGTACATATTCTGGGCATGTAATAATAGGCAAACATTTGAGAAAAAAAAAGCTGTATTGTGACTGTGAGCTAGCTTGTAGATCGGCTGAAGAGATTTGGTAGTAGGGATGGGACGATATAAATTACATGTCACCATTTTTATTATTATTATGGATGGGGTATTGCAAGAGGACACCCTAGCCCCCTTCCTCTTTGTCATAGTCCCGGACTACGCATTAAGGAAGGCCATCAGTGGACGTTATCCTAACACCAAGGATGTCGAGACGACACCCTACAGTAGTCCTGACAGACCTGGACTACACAGACGACATCAGCCTGCTCTCCGACCACGTGGAACAAGCTCAGGAGCTCTTGAACAGAGGGTAGTCACAGTGTGCCAAGGTTGGCCTCTGGCTGAATGCCGAAGAAAACTGAAGTTATTACCTATAACATTAACATCCCATTGGAGCATCCACCCCTGACAACAGGAGGCACTGCTGAAGTCAAGGACTTAAAGTACCTGAGCTCATGGGTCAGCTCAACAGAGCAAGATCTTAAAGTGAGTAAGGCACTTGCATGGAGGGCCCTGTATGGAACTCCAACATCCCCCATCAAACCAAATTCAGCGTCATATATGCAACGGTAGAATCTGTTCTCCTATACGGCAGTGAATGCTGAACCCATGGGGCCAGTCCAATGGCGGCTCTTCTACATAGACTATTGGCGAAGTGCTAGGCGAAGAGTAACGAGTCCTGGAACGGAAGTTGGGAGAATGCACTGGACTCATTAAAGCCCAGCTTTAACCAATTTAGACTGTATGACGTGTTGCAACGTCATCACTAATCCAACCAACGAGTTGATATCAAACAAGAGAAAAATATTCTGAATGTTTTTGTTTTTTTTTGCCTCCTTCTGCACCATACTCCTTGCTCTTTTGCGCATGCACGTTGTCGTTCACTTCCCTGTTTACCGTTCACAAAGAAAGGCTTGGCGTGCGTAATCTAAGGAGCTCTCCGTGGTTTTGACCAGATGGATATACTAAGCTCTTAATTTCTGACTTCAACATGCCTCTCGTTCAAAATATGAAGTGAGCGATCATCAGCGACTTATATCGTAATCTTACTGTGCAATACTTTAAAACAGTTGGCATCTTGCACACATGCCTAAAATTGCTGATATTTGGGCTGCCCTCGTTGAAAACAATGTGCTCGAGCGCTGTTTTCTGACACCTCAATGGTGTAACTCTCAGCTATATGGCTCTGGACACGGCCAAAGACACCAAGAGCTGCCAGCCAGCAACTAGTGGGAACCAACACACGGGCACCGGTCACGAGGACATCCGACATTACCATACACAGTATGGATGTACTCAAGAAAGACGCAGGAGCACAAAGCACCAACGAACTGGCCCAGACCCAGATTTATGGAGAACCGGGACGACTGGAAGCGACGATGGAGGGCTCATCTGAGGACGATCTAGAGAGAAACAGCTGATCTACAAGCTCACAATGCGTTGCAAGTTGCAACGCGTGTGAAATAAGAGCGTACTAAATGTGCTCTCTTTTTTACAGCGTTTTATCGAGTATGGAGGGTTATATAGTGTATATGACGGAGAGGACTATTTTACGATAAATTAAAGTCTCCGCAATATGATTATTGTGAGCTTTTTTTTCTCGATAATTGATAACTATTATCGTCCCATCCCTATTTCCTAAAAAGTACAGTGTAGAGTAGACGATTGGGGATTCCAGTAAACAAAGTATAAAGGGACGGGTTATGTGGTTATATTAAGTAACAGTGAAAACTTACTGTGCTTTTCCCATGAGCCACTTGAGCCCATTTTTCTAAAAATTTAAGAAATCTTCATCGGTGCCCAAAATAGGGACACCAGGGTGAAAGTGGTAAAAGGAAAAATACAACAACTGGCCTGTATCTTGCAGTTCAGTCAGACGAAGTATGAAGTCTAATGGTATCATTGTTTTTATTTTCTTCCAGAGCGAGTGGTGCCATTCCTCAGCCGTCCAGCCCTGCCAGCCATGCTTCTGCCCAGTGGACTGCACCTTTTCAGTGCTAACGCAATCTGCGAGTCAGTAACCTGTAGTGCTTCTTACTAACTGCTGTACTTACTTACGTTGCAGATGCCAGTTTGGCATTTTGGCTTGGGTTGATTTTGGATATTGTATTAGCACGATTGAACCGTTGTTTTCTCCGGGATAGTTCACAGTGTGTGCTGCTTTGATGCCTCAAGTGTGCATGTTGTTATTGATTCCTTAGAAAGATCCAATTAGGCTTGACTATGATGTATGGTAAGAGACAGTAGAGGATAAATCATAGTGATTCTGATAGTAATCATAATTACTATCAGCTTGGTCATAGGCTTGTTAACATGAATACAATAATGAATATGTTCTTATGAATGAAGTCTATACGTATAGTTTACTTCACTCACTTACTGTTCTATATACCTTACACTACTTACTGTATGTCGCAGAGGCAAAGTGTTTCCTACATAGGGAAGTTTTGGTGCCCCCAAAATAGGTTTTAGCCACCCCAGCGTCATGGTTCTCTCTCTAAAACAATACCAGCACAGGAAAAGAAAGTAAGGCTAGAGTGCAACTGTAAACATTCTTATTATCCTTTGGTTTTTTAATTGCACCATCACATTTAGGTCTCAAATTAATGTACTAGTAGATGCCTCGCTCAGGTCTGTACATTTGGTGTGCAGCACATTAAAAACGAAGTCATGCTGATTGCTGAATGGATTGTATCTGATTCTGACTAATGAAAATCATCATCCTCATTATCGTTTAATTTTCCGCCACATAGGGAGATTATCTATTTAAAAAAAAATTATCCCACTGTAACACAGGTACCTGTTTGAAGTGAGTGGACAGCTATCCAGTGACCAGTGCCTTCAATGGCTTGAATGGGAAGCCACGGAGCTTCAGGTAAGATTTTGTTTTGATCGAGATAAGAAAACATATTACACAGTGATAGCTTTGCTATAGCTCTCAAAAGAGGAGTTCATATAAAGAAATGTGAGTGGTTTATATGTTTTATAGTAAATCAAGACTCAATAGACTTTCTCTTGAAGTTGGACTTTGTCATTGCCTGATCTGAAGCAGTTCTCTCTTAACCCATTTTGGGGGCGGGAACCCCTTTTAGTGTTTTAAACATTATGTTATAATTTACCTATTGAAAAATGGCAGATCTACAAGCTCATAGCTCATATGAGCTTGTAGGTCTGACGACTGACATGGAAACATAGCTTTTTCAGAAAACTGTCCCGATATAGAAGACATTTTTAGAATATGATCTCAAGTCAAAATGGGTTTAACCACTTGTCATACTTGTGAGCTTGAAGATCTGCTATTTTCACAATTTTGAAAATATGGAAATTGTCAATATAATTTGGCTGGGTTGAAAGTGCTTAATTTTTTAGGTTTAAATGTTTCATTTGTGTAGCCGGCGCTTATGGAGGCCCTCCACATGGCTGTGCTGCAGGGTAAACGAGCAGAGGCATCCAGGTGCCTCCAGGGACCCCTCAGCTACCTGGACCAAAGCCTGAGGAAGACCACCACACCATACCTAACTGCTGTACGTACACACACACACACACACACACCCTGTGACCTACATGAATAACATTTTAGGAAGTACTGAACACGCTCATACGCCTACTCACTCACACGCACACACACACATGTATGTGCGTTATATATTAGCAAGTCTAGAGTTCATGATGCATTATTGGAAACATAGATTGAACTAAGCTTCCCCTCTGTGCTGTGCAGGGACCCTCTGGCAATGTTTCCCCCTGCTTTTTGCTTTCTGCTAGACTGCTAAGCTGGTACCGCATCTTAAATTGTTCACGAGGTAGGGGAGGAGATCCCTGATGGCACTGGTGTGCGTGCGTGCGTGCGTGCGTGCGTGCGTGTGTGTGCGTGCGTGCGTGCGTACAGTATGTATGTTTCTGCTTGGAGATGGGGGATGGTAAAGTTCAGTTACGCTTGGTATCCATATTCAGGACCCTGATGCAACACTTTTAACTGGTCTTGTATACTGTAGTGTAGATGATGTGTACCCACACACGCGTCACACACACACTATATACAGTAGTTCAAGTGCTTTATGCTATGTTTGATGTCAGACCAAAGCTTGACGTCATTCTGGATTCTGAATCCACACAGAAAAATAGCCTGGGTCTTATTCAGTCTTTTTGGATTCAGAATTGTGTGCCGTCAGTTGTGTATAAAATCCATATAGAATCTAATGCAGTTGTCTTCTGTTTTCAGGAAGCTGTTTCTGTGGCCGATATCGTTCTGTGGGCATCACTGCACCCTGTCATGTCTGATTCCACCCTAACAGGTGAATGCTGCTAATATTGATGTCTGGGCTAATAGCTTTTATGTAAAGTAAGTGAAATGGTAAATGCATTTATATAGCGCCTTTATCCAAGGTGCTTTACATAGATTGTGAATGCACATTCACCCATTCACACGCACATTCATACACCGATGGCGGTGGAACCATGCAAGGCACCAACCTGCACATCATCAGGACAGGAGCAATTAGGGTATCAGTGTCTTCTTGCTCAAGGACACTTCGACACTAACTCTGGGGGAGCCCGGGTTCGAACTGGCAACCTTGCGGTTATCATCCAGCCACACTGCCAGACCCGGACTACCGGCCAAGGTGCCTGGACCGCTGAGCCACGGCCCAGGCCTCAAGGCCTTATCTTAAGTCTTTATTGAGTCTTTTAATCTCCCACATGTCCTTTGTTTTTGTTTGTATTAATTTTGACACGTGTTTGACCTCACTTCTCTTTATTCTTCTACTTTTCTTTTCCCTTTCCTCTTTTATCCAAGGCGAACACAAGGCACTGCGTACATGGTTTGACCGTGTGGCCGGTCTGCAGGCCTGTCAGACTGCAGCTCAGAAGGCGCTGCAGGGAAATGGCCTTGAGGCACTGAAGGGCTTCATGCAGAGGCAGCCTGCTCCACACTGCAGCCAGCGCAGAGACCCCCAGACACACAGCAGCAGCCCCACTGAGGTACAGCAGCACAACTATAGTTTGGGTAAGCCTGGAGAGTAGAGCAGAGACCCCCAGACACACAGCAGCAGCCCCACTGAGGTACAGCAGCACAACTATAGTTTGGGTAAGCCTGGAGAGTAGAGCAGAGACCCCCAGACACACAGCAGCAGCCCCACTGAGGTACAGCAGCACAACTATAGTTTGGGTAAGCCTGGAGAGTAGAGCAGAGACCCCCAGACACACAGCAGCAGCCCCACTGAGGTACAGCAGCACAACTATAGTTTGGGTATGCCTGGAGAGTAGAACACATACCAAGACTCCACATCATACCTGGAGTATGCTCTCTTATGTACCCCGGGCCCTTGCTACTCTTTCTCCTGTATCTCATATCCCTACTGCATCGGAGAAAAACAAACTGTACTGTAAGTTTGTTTTCAAATCCTACTGTTTTTTTGCACAACTAAAAGTTAACAGCGTTCAAAGTGAGGCCAGAGTTACTCATTACAGCTTACCGGTCTCCTTTGTAAAGTAGATTCAGTCTCAGGGTGAGAATTAACCTGGCTCTGTGGATTGTAAATTAAACCTCTGTTAGGCTATAGAACAGTATACTGTATAAGGAGGATTACATCAGTATTTCTCCATCAGTCTGTTGTACCACTTGTGGAGCTGTTCGACTCTTAACAGCTATTTTATCTAACTTTTCTTTTAAAGGGCTTCAGTGGGTCACATTTGTTAAAACAGTTAGAGGATTTGAACAGGTGTTCAAACAGGTGAACAGGTCAAATACAGTTTGTGACCTTTGAGACCCATTGAAGCTCTTTTAAAGAAAGTTTTGACTTTGAGGTTGTTTTGGATATGCGAGTGTTCTGACAACCCGAAACCCTGATGACTTTAGGATACATCACTGAGGATACGTCCCAGTTGCATCCATGTGATTGATTTTTTTTAGATGTGTGTGTCCTGATTTAATCTCGAAATGTCTTGTACAACTCCCAGTAGACCAGATTTATTTTTTATACTTTTTGAATTATTGAGCCTTCATTTTATAATGGAAGTCAACGGCACTTGTTGGGACGTGACCCAAATTTGTAGTCGTATGTGACATTAATATGCCATAGACGACACATGAAGTCAGAGAGTTAAATTGGAACCTCACTGCTGGTTTTCTTTTTATTGAGGGGCGCTAGCTCCTCCCTATGCCCAGCTTTCCGGGTTTGTGTGAACACAAACATTGGCTTGTGGTTGGCTGAGCAAAGTACATATTGAAGATAAAAGTGAGGGCAGAAAAGTGAAGACGCCAAAAAGTGACTGGCCGGAATGACTTTTGTGATGATTTGATTGGCTGAGCACGGAATGTGATGTACTGTATGATGATGTATGCACTCCTCACTTCAAACAATATGCAATATGATGATGTCACAGGAGTTTCTAGGACACAGTGACTGAAGTTAAACCTTTACTTTTGGAGAGTAGCAGGTCATTTCCATTTTGTTCTGTGGCTGCAGGGTGAGGGAGAACGTCAGTTCACCGAGGAGGAGATGGAGTCAGCTGCCGTCACATGGGGTCAAGGACTGGACAGCTGCTCAGTGAGCACGGAGAGAAAACACCCCATGTGAGTATCCACTATCTCACAGTTTTTAGGCTCCATGCATGCATGCGTTCCCTCAAAGACACTTTGGCAAGACACGTGGCTGTTGATGGACACTTTACATGACCACATGTGGCCCTAAGGGTCCATTTGGTTCCAAACCATCATTTCCCTGGGGACCCCGTGGAACTGCCTCAAGGACCCTGGGGGTCCCCGAACCCCACTTTGGGAATCACTGCTCTATGTAATCTGATCTTTATAGTCTGATAAACTATTATCACGTAAATAAATCTTGTTTAAAAAACAATCTGCCTAACGATGATGCCACTGGTGGTCGTGGACGGGTTTCTGAACTGCCCACAGCAGAGTGTGTGTGTGTGTGTGTGTGTGTGTGTGTGTGTGTGTGTGTGTGTGTGTGTGTGTGTGTGTGTGTGTGTGTGTGTGTGTGTGTGTGTGTGTGTGTGTGTGTGTGTGTGTGTGTGTGCGTGCGTCCGTCCGTCCGTCCGTCCGTCCAGCTGATGGTCGTTAATGACAAAGCAATGCTGTTTATGCACTGTCAAATAGGTCTAGGCCTATTCTACCACCACCTGTGTGCAACCTAACACACACACAAACACACACGCACATATTAACTGTATATATGGTAATTTCGGGTGTGCCAGTACAGTACAGTGACAGTACAGTACAGGGTACAGTAGAGGGACCCCCACACGGTAACTCTGTCATTTCTCAACCGTTTTCGGGCCGGCACCCTGGGTGCGTTCAAGTGAACTGAGTTAACTCTAATAAAAGATAATTAATCTAAGAGATGCATGAAAACCTTTCACTTTAGTAGGCTATTTTTATTTGATGAAACTTGTCATTACCACAGGACCTTTTGAACCCATTCAAAGTCGGTTTGTACAGTTTCAAGAACAACATGACAATTTTAATCAAGAAAATCAACTTCTTATGTTTGATCAAGTTCCAACATGTTGACGCTCAACATTTCTGCATGATGTAAGAGGAATTTATTCGACGTGACAGATACAGATGTCGTGGTTACAGTATCGTATAATTAATAAGGGATGAAAACTGGTCAGATGGGACAGAATAAATTGCATTTGTGTTCTTCCTTGTCGTCAGCTTGCCTCAGGAGGGTAAGCGTAACATCCTGCTGACGAGTGCTTTGCCATATGTCAACAACGTCCCCCATCTGGGTAACATCATTGGCTGTGTCCTGAGTTCTGACGTCTTCGCCAGGTAGGAGTTGAAATCTCTTTTTTATCTTTGTTATCTTGGTTGTTCACTTTTGTCTGTAATGTGGCTTGGGTGGCGCAGGACTAAAATACGGATTCTAGACTAGGGTTCAAAACCACACGGGTGCTTCAGGCTTGCCGAGAATCTGTACCAGTGGTTCCTTGTAGATCTGCTATTTTCACTAGTTTGGGGCAAACATCTAATCTCTCTTTTGGGTCACAGGCTAAAATGTTTGGGAACCACTGATATTCTCTACAAGCACAACAGTTGGCTATGTTTGGCTGAGGGAAGCTGGGCAGGGAGGGAAATCTTTGTGGGGAGGGTTAAATATTAGCTCCTCTAAATGTCGTCTCCAACTACCAAACATCACTCTCTAGTCTTTCTCATGTTCTATGCATGACTCTCGAGCACCTTTCCTCCTCTGCAATTTTGTCTTTCTTTTTCCTCTACTACAGGTACAGTATGAGGTGCTTGATGGATGTCTATACCTTTTACCCTTTTGTAATTTCTTTCAGAACTCTTTTTTTTAATAACTCAATCTCCCTCTCTCTACAACTCACCCTGTCCTCTCCCAGGTACGGTCGTCTGCGAGGCTGGAACCTGCTGTTTGTGTGCGGTACGGACGAGTATGGCACGGCCACGGAGAACAAGGCCAGAGAGGAGAACCTGACACCGCAGCAGATCTGTGATAAATACCACGCCGTCCACGCCAACATCTACAAGTGGTTCCAGATCGACTTTGATTTCTTTGGCAGAACCACCACAGAGCAGCAGACAAAGTAAGTGATGGAAACGGAGCGAGCGAGTAGGTGGCCCCCTTTGTCGGGTGTCGGGGGAATTCCAGATCACCAAAAACAGACTTGGATAGATGAGACGAGATAGAGGTTTTTTTTTACACAAGCTCATGGGTGTGGAAAGCTGTACGTTCTTTGTTTCAAAGCTAATCAGTGAGTTCATGCTAGTAGATTCTCAAATCAAATATAAGGTGATTCAAGACAGCCTTTACAATAAAGATTAAAGACTTTAATCTGTTATTACAGTACAGTACATAGACTAGGGTCTGTACTATATGTACAGCATGAAAAGCATAAGATTGCAAAGTACTTCTTTTTTCCAAACACAATTCTAGAACTCTGTTCACATTCTTCTTTTGTTTTCCCTTTAATATTCAGCTGAGGATTTATATAACTTGTTTGTGCCGTTAGAAGAAACCTCTTATCCCCTGTGTACTCAAGAAAAGAGAAATGAGCACAGAACAGAGTTTAGTAAGTCTATGGGTCGCCGGGACACAAAACGCCATCATGTTCACAGTCCTCACTCCCTCGGCGAGAAACTTGGTTCAATGCTTTATTTTGCGCCGGCATTTAAACATTTGTAATGCCGCCTTGGGCACATTCCATTGAAACCGAGGTCAGTCAACTCCCACTCTGTTTTAGTTCCTCTGGTGTTTCTTCCCGTTAAGGATAGCCCAGGACATTTTCTGGCGGCTCCACAAGCGAGGGTTCCTGGTGGAGGACACGGTGGAGCAGCTACGCTGCGAGAGCTGCCAGCGCTTCCTGGCCGACCGCTTTGTGGAGGGGGTCTGTCCCCACTGTAGCTACGCAGAGGCCCGCGGGGACCAGTGTGACAAGTGTGGCCGCCTCATCAACGCTGTAGAGCTCAGGGTGAGCATGGGTTTGTCGAGGGGCTTAGTCATGAAATGAGGAAAAGAAATCACACCCGTGTGAAGTGAGGTTTGCTCTTATCGTCGTACATCATCGGGACGTGAAATAGATACGATGACGTAAAATTGTCCATTCATTGTCAATGGGAATGTAATGTTTGTGTAGGACAAAGTTTGTGCACATACTACACCAAATCTGGACATAGGAGGGGGCTAGTGCCCCTAAAAAATAGGACCCCACTCATACTGTCATTTGACACTGACAGCCAAGTCTATGGACTTTTAATGTTTGCTTTAAGCAGTGATGTCATGTGGCAGCCACAGTTCACACAGGTGTGATTGTTCTTGATTGATTTGTTTTGATTGAATACTACAGAACATGAGAGGTACAGTCAGACATTAAGTCTAAAAGAAAACACACATGACGTTTATCATGATGCCTTGCATGGTTTCCTCTGCCATCCGTGTATGAATGGGTGTGCAAACGGGCTAACATAAAGCACATTGTAAAGGTCCTTGAATAATAGGCACTATATAAATGCATCAGTCTATAGGGCACCGAAGTCCTGACGTAACTCGCTCATCCCTTCGATTCCCCTGGTTCGCGGAAGTAATTTCTCTATGGAGAATAACATGGGGTGATCTTAATATCGTCTACTATAAGCGTTGTGGTCCAAAAATAAACAAGCTGTCTCGGCGTTATTGTCAGGGAGGTGTCTCTGTATCGTTTTCAACAGTCAGTCACTCATATATGATACAGTCTGCTTCTAGCGAAAATCTAACTAATTCAGCAGCAGTAACATTAGCGTTTTCTCTCAGTCAGTTGATTCTTCATATCCATATGAGTGAAGCGGCCGGGGTGACATGTTTATTTTTCAAACACAGTTCTTATATGAAGCAATCTAAAAATCCTCCTATGGCGATTTCAATGCAACTAAACAAATACATGAACCTGGGGACTGACGCCCTCTACTGAAAGTGACGTCAGACTTCGGTGCTCTATTATGACATCACAGACTAGCCTTGATCTTAGTGACCTCTTAACATTGTTGACCCTGCTTGGGGCGACTGTGGCTCAGGAGGTAGAGCAGGTCGTCCAATGATCCATGGATTGGCGGTTCTAATCCCGGCTCCTCCTGTCTAGATGTCGAAGTGTCCTTCCTTGGGCAAGACACTGAACCCCAAATAGCTCCCGATGTGCTGGTTGGTACCTTGCATGGCTTCCGCCGCAATCGGTGTATGAATGGGTGAATGTAATGCACAATCTATGTAAAGCGCCTTGGATAAAGGCGCTATATAAATGCACCATTTTTCTTTTTTTGCCTCCAGGATCCCCAGTGTAAAGTCTGCCGGCAGACTCCCGTCATCCGCTCCTCCAAGCACCTGTTCCTGGACCTGCCCAAGGTACACTTATAAGCTTTTCACCGTGTCTGGAGTCGTCCTCACCCTGTGCTTATGGTCAGGAACCAGTGGTTATTTAGTACCTTTTTCCACACTGTTAAAGTTAATACAGTGTTGAAATTATATTGTTAAACCTGCTGTTCCAGTACCGAAGGCTGGTTTTGAAAGGGCTTGTGTGACGCAAGTCAGTTAAGGACAAACGGGGCATTTAGCGTAGGGCTGCACAATCTCTGGGATAAGTGCAGTGTGAAACAAGGCTTAGGCCAGGTGTCCAAGGCTGCCACTGAACCCATGTAAAGTGCCAAAGTTACTTTTTTATTTCTGTCTGTTAATGCGTATGCCTTTGTAAAGCATGTTGAATGGCTTTGTGTATAAAAGAACTTAAGAAAGCATCTATGTTAATTTCGATTTAGCTATAAAGCTACATGTTTTTTTACTTACACATCCACATACATGGCAACAAAAGCAATGTAAGCAATAGGAGTTTATTTGGGCACTGGAACCCGCTACTCTTGTCTCTCTCTCACACTATGTCGCACTCCCTCCCTGTCACTCAGTGTCAGTCGTAGTTCACCATTACCTCTCCCCCTCACAGTTGGAGAACCAGTTGGAGGAGTGGCTGGACAAGTCGACCAGTACAGGAGACTGGACATCGAACGCCAAACAAATCACCCGCTCCTGGCTGAGGGACGGACTGAAGCCGCGCTGCATCACCAGAGACCTGAAGTGGGGAACACCAGTACCTCACCCTGACTTTGAAGGGAAGGTCTGTAATGACCACATACTGTAACTATACAAGTGGTGCCAGCCACAACAACCCCGCCCCTCTTTTACCCTACAGTAAATTCCTAACATGTATGGTAAATAAAGGCTTCTGAGTATTATTAGAACACTTTGACTGCCGGCAAAGACTCCGGCGCTAGTCCCTTTACTGCTCACTCTGAGCCTCAATTCCGGGAATAACGCCGACGAAACATCACGGCTATTACAGCAGTCTACGCAGCAGCCATCTTGGCCAGGCAAATACACTGAGCGTTGCCTAGCGACAGGAATGCTGCTTTACGCTAGATATTAGCGAGACCGTTCTGAATCAAAACGTATCATGTCAATCACGTTCACACAAAGGAATCGACATTAGAATTTATCACGTGAATCACGCCAATGGAAGTAAAAACGTTAGTTGCCCGGTTTTGATTGATTGATTGAAATATTTATTAACAGTTTGTAGAATTTCAGTACATTCCAAGCACAAACTCAATACAGAGACTGTTAACTGTGAGTGGACGACCCAATTAAGCATTACACTTGTTTACAACAGGGTCCACATTGTTCAATTCATCAAAACATTTAGAGACATACAAATAGACACTTCTATGTAGTTAAAGAACAGAACAGGAATTCATCATATAGGAAGCAAAAAGGGAAAAGATACATAAGTGAGGGGAAAGGGGGGGGTGGGGGGGGATTCAGATTTTACAGAGGCCAGTTTCGATTTGCAGCCATCCGTAGGTGCCCTTTGAGAGCGGTTTTGAAGGAGTCAAGAGATTCACATGTCTTAATGACTGTTGGTAGGGCGTTCCACATTTTGGTGGCATAGGAGCGAAAGGAATTTAGTCCCTTGTTTGTGCCGAATCTGGGTTGTCCACAGGGGTCCATAATACTGTAGGTCCCCCTGTTTATTCCCTCTACAGCAAATCTCTTTGCTGAATATGGCCGATCTACAAGCTCACAGTGTGTCGTTGCAATGCACTGTGAGCTTGTAGATCTGCTATATTGGTGGAATGTTTGGTTATCATGACATGCCCAGGAAAAAGAAACACGTGACAGGGTTCATGGGATTAAACAGAACAAATACCCTGCAGATTTTCTTCTAGGTGGTGAGGTGGATTAAACCAATCTTGTTCTCACTTAAGTAAATATTGTCCGACACACTTTTGTGTCATTTGATATTGACCCAATGACAAAACATCTTATCAGTAAATACTACCGTCATTGTTGTTGTAGCACAGCACTTTTTGGACCGCACACAATTGCATTTCGCTGTGTATGAGGAGTGACAAATAAAACCTTCTGACTCTGACAAACGCCAATCTCTCAAAAGCACATTTCGAGCTGCGCCACTGAATCTGTCGGCAGGGGTATTCAGAGCATGTATAAATTTTTGTAACATAGGCACCCCTGTGCAGTTTTTTCCTTTTTTTTTGCCGATGGATTCCCAGATTGGACAAGCGCAAAACCTGTACAAAAACAAACCAATTATTTTTTAAGCTATTGTATTTTTTGGTGCCATGGCTTATTTCCAGCATTATAGCATACGGAATTGCAAACACAATTCCATTGATCTATAAGTAATATATTGCCATACAAAGACATGGAGGAACATTAATACTCCATGCAGTAGTAGACAGCAGTCAGACCGCAGCACGTCCTGATTGTGCTCTTGCCTCTGCAGGTGTTCTATGTGTGGTTTGATGCCCCCATTGGCTACCTGTCCATCACCGCCAACTACACAGACCAATGGGAGAAGTGGTGGAAGAATCCACAGCAGGTGCAGTAACCGTATATTCACTCCTTCAGCCCAAGCAATAGCAGTGTTACTGTTAACGAGCACACTGGGCTTAGCAGAATAGAACTGGATATTTTCCACTTACAATACGTTTAATATTTTAACCACATTCACCCTTGCATTCCAATTTTGGGAATGTCATTATAGGCATATTCAAGCATTTGCAAAGAGAGCAGATCTACAAGCTTGTGAGGTGTTGTGTGAACATTCTAGATCTATTTTTGTCTCTTTACTTTTTTATGGGGGTAAGACAATAAGACATACACACACAAAGCCACATGTCGCAGTGGTTGACACCGTGAAAAAACAAAAAAGACGCAGCATAGTACAATTCTCCAATATATTGTGTAAGGGATAATCCACTGCAAGCCGTACTCTTATGAAAGAACTAATGTATTGTACAATTATCAGTTCAGTTCTGTGGTGCCAGTATAATATGTCAGTCATCTATGAGGGTTGACTTCAAGCATCTCCATATTTGAGCATGAAGATTCATAGACGAACTAGAAAGGGCATTGACCTACTCAGAAATTATGGAAGTTGGGAATTCATGAATGTCCCACCCATTTATGCAATACTCTTACCTGTTGTCAGAGTCCCTGATGCGCAGTACCCACTAGCATACGACCAATTGACAAAATATAGAGATATCTAGTCAGAAACGCGTATTATTTATATTTATATTGACGAAGCAACGCAAAGTTCAACCAATAATTAAAGCCAGCTGGTCGGGTTGGCCAATCAGGGAAGCTGGTGCTCGCACCCCCTAAAACACACAAAGTTTCAGTTGCGTCCTCCACGGACAATCAGACACAGACATTCGTGTTTTTCCAGATTTCGGAAACCGTTCCTTTGACCAAATTACTACTGGGAATTGCATTGTGGATAGATATAGAATATGTGAAATAGTGAGGAATCAATGTGCTCATCTCATTATATAGAATATTATTATCTTGGCGCTGACTCACCAAAGATTTACTGAGAAAAAGCAAAACATGGACATTTCTCCAATGAAATAGCTATTTATTGCGAATGCAGTGAGCACTTACTATGAGACCTAGCAGATCATGTCTGTCTGTGTGTGTGTCTGTCTGTCTGTCTGTCCCGCTATCCAAATATGGAGTGTGTTGCATCAGCAATCACTCAGCTCCATATATGGGCACAAAAGGGGCCAGGTCCACTCAGCTCCATATATGGGCACAAAAGGGGCCAGGTCCACATATACAGTAACAGCGGGACAGACACACAGACAGACACACAGATATGATCTGCAGGGTCTCAGCTGCGTTCGCTTCCCGCGTTTGCGCGTCTCACTGGTTATTAATGTATGAACTTAAGACTGTGCCCGGACGCCGTAAGGTGGAGGAGAACCTGAATGATTCAGCTGAGACTTCGACAGGGGCTCTGGAACACACCAGAGATACCAGGCTAAAATACTCTGCGCTGGTGAAGCTCGCCAATAGCAAGAACCCCAGTTTCTCGTGTTATTTTAAAAGGTGCACTGTGTAGCATTTTGCCTCTTGGTTGCCAGTAAAAACAACTTGCAAAAGAGTTGCGTTTACAAGTGTTCCAATAACCCAAAGGGATATGATTCAGAGGGTTCTTCAATAATTGTATGTTCCATCTGTTGCTGCTGCTGTTCAGTCTGTTTCATCTCAGCTCAGAAGGTTTGCGATTCTCTTTATTTTATGCCCACTAAATGTAGGTTGTAGGGACACCAGCTAAAAACACCAAAGCACTAAAAGAGCTAATACTTATACATTTACCAATAAAATACAATAATTGTGTTAAAGTGCAGAGGTGCTAATAGCTTAAAAACTCAGCCGACCACGCCACACTTTTAAGAGGTCTGGTCCTCCATTAAAATTATATAAATATAAAACAAGGCAAAACGGGTTTGTGGGACAACTTGCTAATTAAAAAGGCAAAAACTTAAAACAGAGACAATGGCAACAGATTAACAATACTTTATTTGAATTAAAACTAATACAGTGGCTTCTAAAATGCCTGTAAAACCTGTGAAACCTAATTATATTAAAAAGGGCACAAAAACAAAATAAAACAATAAAACAAAATAAAACCAGCAGGTGGAAGGATGGGAGGGAGGGACAGTTCATCTATTTCTTCTACTCCTCTGGTCGACACTGAAACACACAATGACTGGGCACAGTTCATCGGTTTCACAATATCCCATTCTACGACGGCGGTAACAGGTCGGTCTACGTCGGAAATACTACTACTTACAGGCCACCCTGGCACCACCTGGGCCCGTCTGTCATCGCCATGTAGTAATAGTATTTGCGACCTCGCTGTCCTCTCTCTGTCTCGTCTTTAAGTCTCTCGGGGCAGCGCCCCCTAAGCAAGGCCGGGCAGGACACAGACTCTGGGGGTTGTGGTCGTGGCACTTACAGATAAGGTTGAGGGACCTGGCTACCACTGGGTCCCCCCCCCCTGACCACGGGAGTACATCAGATAAGGGAAGCATTGTACAATGGGTTGGGGAACTTGCATCGTTCCTAACTTGCAAGACCCCGAGTAGGCTGGCGACGGACTAGTTTTAGTAATTACACATTATATTTGGTGCTACGCGTGATTGTCCCGTAAACCTTCATGTCCTTACCAGTCAGGTGGTGACAAGAAATACCACTTTGCCCTTTATTAAAGAATGACATGACATTTATACAACTGTGACAGAGGAAGTTACCACTGAGTAGATATGACAAGTGGGTTGCTCTTTTGGGAAGGTCGGATTTCACAAGATTGTCTCTTGGATTAGCTGCCCTTGTAACAAAAATGTAGACAACGTTTCGAAGGCTATGACAATATGATGCCAGTATGTGCTAATATTTATGAAACACTTGTTTCACCATTTTCAACCTGTCATAGGCGTTTATTTTAAATATTTTATAGCTCAAGTAGCAGATCTACAAATTCAACCCGTTGCATCACGAGGCATTATGAACCTGTAGATCAGTATTTCCGCTATTAATCAGACAATGAATGAAGTGTGTGCCGTAGCCCCCCTGGGGCATAAGCGCTTAGCACACTTTGAAACAGGACTACAGGCAGAAAGACGGTAATGTTCGAAGGGTTACGGCCGATTGTTTAGTCTTAGCATTTAACAGATCCAAGCTTTCCACATGCATGGATGTTATGAGAGTGCAAAGTCACAAAGCACTTAAGCCCCATAAATAAAATAGAAAGATCTCTTCAAGCATTTGTTCTCTCAACCAAACTGTACTTCACACACTGAGTCATCTCATCTCTCTCTCTCTTTGCTGTCTCGTTAAAGCCCCACGACTCCTGTAATCTGGGCTCAATTGTGTGTGTGTGTGTGTGTGTGTGTGTGTGTGTGTGTGTGTGTGTGTGTGTGTGTGTGTGTCAGAAGTACAGATAGCAAGCGTGCGTTGGCCTATATACACAGCGCAGATAGAGGGAAAGCTAGATAGGGGGGTTTGGAGAGCGCAGATAAGTCCCCTTTGAACTGGATGATCTCACCATGATCTAATATGATATCATCCTCACCGTGCGGCTGTGTCTCCCTGTGGCCACCAGGTGGAGCTGTACAACTTCATGGCCAAGGACAACGTGCCGTTCCACAGCGTGGTGTTCCCATGCTCCCTGCTGGGCGCTCAGGACAACTACACCCTGGTCAACCACCTCGTCGCCACTGGTTTGTTTGATTGATTGAAATATTTATTAACAGTTTGCAGAATTACAGTACTACATTTCAAGCACACACTCAATACAAAGAATGTTAACTGAGTGGACGACCCAATTAAGCATTACACTTGTTTACAAGAGGGTCCACCTTGTTCAATTCATCAAAACATTTAGAGACGTACAAATAGACACCAAAAGATGGTAACCAATCTGGCTTCATTCTACCGGCTTTTGACTGACTGGTGTGCGAGAAAAACGAAGGTTAATTTATATCTAGGGATTGTTTGATTTTATTGCTGTCGGGCAGAAACCTTGTATCTCCATATTCCAGCTTTTTCACGTTTTTTAAATCGATGACAAAAAAGAAGCAATGGTTTTGGACTAACAAGCTTCCCTCAAGGATTAGTTATTTGATCATTTTGAGGGACAGCACATTGTGATAGGTGTTCACTGGCTGCAGACTGTACAAAGATCATGCCATTCACAGTATTATTGGCGTGTACAGATTTGGACTCATTATGACAAACATTTGAAAATGTTCACTGGCTTTTAATCACTTGACCCCAGCCATCCATATTCAGGGGGTAATGTTAGCCAAAAAATAGCATATCTACAAGCTTGTAAAAATAGGCTATTTTTGTGTAGACAAGAAAAAATGTAAGTCCAAGTACAGTTGTTTCTTTGCGCTGTAAACGTTTCGTCCCATATCCTCCTCCCAGAGTATCTGAACTACGAGGATACCAAGTTCTCTAAGAGCCGTGGCGTGGGCGTGTTCGGAGACATGGCGAAGGAAACGGGCATCCCCTCAGACGTGTGGCGCTTCTACCTGCTGTACGTGCGTCCAGAGAGCCAGGACTCCGCCTTCTCCTGGGCAGACATGGCGACCAAGAACAACTCTGAGCTGCTTAATAACCTGGGAAACTTCATCAACAGGTTGGGCAGGAATTCTCTTTTTGGGGGGCAGGGGCTTTTCTGCCTTGATTTTGATAGAATAGTTTAGACTGACAGGAAATGTGGTGAGAGTCGGGGAGTGACACGCAGCAACGTTCCGCCCGGGTTTGGGAATGACTCGCTGTCAGGGTAAGGTAAGGTAGGTAAGGTAATTGTATTTATAGAGCGCCTTTCAAAACAGTTGTTACAAGGTGCTGTACAATAAAATAAAAGGAATAAAACAAGAACATCTCAATCAAAAATAACCCAATGAAATAAGAAACAGAGCAGCAAAGACAGTACCTAGAAATAGATAAGATAGAACAGTACATAGAAATCACTGGAGCAAGCCAAAATGTTTGCGGTGCAAATGCGTTTTCAGTAGCTTCTTAAAGATGCCAACAGACACAGCGTTTCTCAAGCAGAGTGGTAAATCATTCCACTGCGTAGGTGCAACAAATTCGTAAGCTCGATCTCCTTTGGTTCGCAGCTTACAGTACATCAGAGGCTGCCTATATTGTATGTGCTATGCACCTTAACCACTGGAAATATCTTATTTATGGTTTTGTTCGTATTTCCATGATTTTGGCTTAGCAAGATCAAGAGGGAAGGAAAATAAAGATGTAAGAATGGCAGGTATGATTACAAAGCCTCTTAAGGCAGTCGTGGTCAAATCTTTTTAGCAGCCATGGGGAATGCGCAGAATAAAGCCTGATTTATACGTCACTGGACGAAAATAGCTGATTTATAAACACATTGCCTTGCAGATGCGACTCAATTTAATGTTTTAGTTCTGTTATAAGGAAGGGGGAAGATGGTTAAGATAACGATTTGCTAAACGTCTTTGGGGAAATGAAAGAAAACGCAATCTGACAGTCTAGTCTATATTTGCAAAGTTTTTATGATCCAAGTTCTTGTGGGAAAGTCAATGACAGCAACAGACAAGTGATGCGCTACCTAATTTTCTGCATTTGTTTGGGATGGTGTAATTTAGCCCCAATTACACGGCCTCAGATGCGTTCTAAAGATCAGGGTGAAATCCTACATCAAAGATTTTCTGAGCAGTCTTTTTTCAGAATACCTTGATCCTAAAAATTGGTATGGAACGGTAACTTTGATGCTTAATTGGTTCAAAAAATATAAAATAAAAAAATAATCTTGTAGAATGCACCCTGCCTTGGGTGGAGACTGGAGAGTACTCACTTGCAGAAAAATAACCCAAACCCTTAATTACTGTATCGTTAGTTGCATTCCACATACACTCCAGGGGTCGTCCAGGTCCTAGACTCTAGGAGACAATGAGACATATTTAATCCTAGCTAGTGGCCAATGTGTAATTTTGTCCAACCTGTATGGTAGAGTATGTTGATACAATATGACTTATGCAATTGTAGTGTGGTTGTATTTTGTCTCAGTGCTCTTCTATTGAGACATTTTGATTGTGTCAAAGGTCATGTCTCACCTAGACACAGGATCTAACACAAATGTTGTCCTGCTGGTCGAGAAAGATTCAATGTATCCCCTGAGCAAGCAGGCGTGCTCTATTAGCTCAATGGTAAAAATGTGAGCCCTTGTGCACAAAGCCAGGTTCAGATCTGGGGGTAGAAGAGGAAGGTTACAGCTTTTAACTACAAACTATATTCTATTATATTTGTATTTTCAGAATGAATAACTCAGCAAAGTGGTTCACTGTACTGTATAATGAGAATCAGAGACAAATAGATCAACAGAAATGTTACATTCATATCTATAAAATATAGATTTCTATTGCATCAGTTGAACTAGTGACAAAGGACAACAAAGGAAAGATAATGGCTGCAGAGGTGACAAGAAGCTCACTGTCACACTATGAGGAGCTTCCGTGCACTGATGTTTGAGTTTACAGTCACATCATAGCGCTACATTACATCTGGCAGCATGATCCATAATTGATCAACAATTAGCAAGTCAAGTAACGAGCCCTTCCCTCTCACCACTTAGCTCTCGCTGTCTCTCTTCTCTGTGCTTTTCCTTGTCAAAACACCTCTACCCCCTCCTGAGGCTGGTCCGAAACCAGGGACATTGTGTGTGTGTGTGTGTGTGTGTGTGTGTGTGTGTGTGTGTGTGTGTGTGTGTGTGTGCGTGTGCGTGTTCTCCAAGTTTGTGCATCTACTAATGTTTGTGTTCTCATTAAATGTGAACGCATAATGTGTTTCTTGCAGATTTTCTTTCTGAGCCAACAAAATGTTTCAGACGTGGGGTGTATAAGTATTTCATTAATTTCTGCTTGATGAATCTGTGTGTTCCAGAGCGGGGATGTTTGTGGGCAAGTTCTTCGAGGGCTGTGTGCCTGTGATGGACCTGCAGGACAAGGACAAGAAGCTGCTGGCCCAGGTGGGCTGGGAGCTGCGGCAGTACATCCAGCTCATGGACAAAGTCAAGTAAGAACCATCACTTAAAACTCACTCTGGTCAGAAGCAGTGGAGCACTGGAATTAGGTCAACTTTTATTTACCCCTGAACAAATCTGAAAATGTAAAAATTTCAGTGGTAATTTCAGTGGTTATGACGTATAATTTGCTGAGTAGCCAAATTAATTGGTCTTAACAGGGAATACAGCTTATTGCGAACGCAGTGAGCAAGCTCTTACTATGAGACCTAGCAGATCATGTCTGTCTGTGTGTCCGTGTGTCCGTGTGTCTGTCCCCCCTTTTTTAAGTTAAAAACTTAACTTAAAAATAACTTAACTTAAATATGTACGAGCTGCGTTCGCTTCCCGCGTTTGCGCGTCTTACTGGTAGCTGTTCTTGACAATTGGATACAGTATATGTGGCAAGTTCACTTTTGTTGCAGTTGCTGCAAGTACAGTATATGTACACATTTCTGGTTCTAATGTACATTACATACTACAAAGTCAGCTTCATCATCTCATCGAGGTCTCCTGATGTGTTTTCCGGCAGACTCCGTGACGCTTTGAAACACATCCTGAACATCTCTCGCCACGGCAACCAGTACATCCAGGACAACGAGCCGTGGAAGAAGATCAAAGGAGGAGACGCCGACAGGTGAGCCTGTCGCCTGTCTTCCCCGGACGTACCTGCTGTCGCATGGACACCTTGGCATGTCCAAAAGCGTTACAAAATAGCCTGTGTTCCAATGGATCCAGTGACGTTATTATTTTTCAAAAACAGGAATTCCGAAAAATCCCCAAATGGTAGCACATCCCAAATTTTAAGTCGATGGACAATGTTCTCAAATTTCCTTCCTTAATGATACGTTAATTTAGTATTATTGCGACCGCAAGTCGTATTTACTATGAACACGTCCATTTCCTGTCAGTTAGTTAGTTAATCACGACACTGACCTCAACAAATCCTGAGGATAGCCATACATGGAGAAGACTGGATCATCACCATCATCTGCATATATGGAGCCGGCCAGCAAATCTACATCTGACCTCACTGACAACAGATTAATAGTCTAACTCCTGCTTCTCAACTGTGCCGTATTAAGAAGCTCTGTTGTTTCAGGCCTGAAAACGTAAAAAAGGTCAATTTTTGTGCCAGACCCAGAAACCAGTTATGCCCATATATGGAGATTGAAAAATCAAAAATAGCCGATGACGTGACGCGCTGTGAGCTTGTAGATCGGCTGTTGCGTTCGCGTGACGCTCTTGCATGTGGAAGTAGGCCATTAATTTACGGCGGGGGACATACAACATATGAAATACGGAGATGCAAGGTTTCTTCCCGATATCGACGATCGGTATCTTACACATTTCTAAGTGTTGCAGTTTGTGAACCGATTGCATGTGCAATTCTCACTCTCCGTTATAACACAGAAGACTCAGCCGTCCTCTGTTGAAATACAGAGAAATATTCATGAATGTCAGTGCTTTCGCTCAGGATCGGTAAATGTGGGAAATGAGCGGGGGGGGGGGGGGGGGGGGTAATACAATCTCAATAAGAAAAACGTTACGTTCATACAGTATATGACTTGTGCACGTCAAGGATAATGAGCATCAAGTTGTCATTTCTGTCCCATTTAGAAGGGAAAATATCTTTTGAAATTTGTCTAATTTAAGATGTGACCAATTGATGTCTCTCTCTCTCTCTCTCTGGGCGGCGTCTGCAGGCAACGAGCAGGCACAGTGACCGGTGTGTCTGTGAATATTGCGTGCTTGCTGTCTGTGATGATGTTGCCATACCTGCCGACGGTCAGCCAAACCATCAGAGATCAGCTCAATGCCCCTCAGGCGTGCATCAACACCATTCTGCAAGGTACAGGCAGTTTCGTCTGTACCCTGCCTGCTGGCCACCGCATTGGCACTGTGAGTATGGCCCTAGCGCGCGCACACACACACACACACACACACACACACACACACACACATATAAACACATATACACACACGGCACATTTAAACAGCAGCATCTGAATTGAATTTACACTTTCAGGGCACTGCGATTACAGTATTAACCACTTATGCACTATTTATTGTATACTTTGGATGTTTTGAAAATAGCCGATCTGGTAGCTCGAGCTTGTAGATCTGCTATTTTGTAAAGATAAAAAACAACATTTTGGTATGCCAGGGTGAAAATGGTTAAATCAATGCATTCCGCTAGAGGAAGCACACACACAGTGTCTCTCACGTGCACCATATCCTAGCCGTTATGTCTTGGGAGACAGTCGCGGCGCATGGAGTTTCTCTCAGGCCATTTGTCACTCCGGGACTAAATTGCGGTGACATGTTTTTGTGGTGACACCTTTCTCCATCAGACTGTTGACATGTTCTCTGTTCTACTGAGGTCTCCAGAAGGAGAAGCAGCTTATGTTGTTCGTTCGTTCGTTCGTTCGTTCTGCCCTACGAAGCCATGGTGGAAGAACGGCACAGTGAATCAAACAGAAATAACTAAATAAATAAATAAAAATCTATAATAATAATTAAATAAATACACTTATAAGTAATATCGTCATAATTGCATATCTGTTTTTAAGAGGTATGTGTTCATCCCCCAAAATCATAATGCCTGGGTTGACCTTTTGAGAACAATAATTATGTCAATGTGTCCAAAAGTGTGGTTACTGCAGCACTTTGGCTTTTTAGGGCAGAATGATTTTGTTCTCTTACACATATCACATATCAACCTCCATTGTCAACTGCCATGACTGATCTTAGGGTTGCACGATTAATCATTCATGATACAGTATCTGTATCAAGCCTTACAAAATAATTTGGTCAAATCGTTATGGCATATCCTGATGTTGTTTAGCCAGTATTTCATTTTATAATATTTAATTTTGAATGTGAGGCCGAAAATTCATGTTGAGATGATTGAAGGTTGTAGATTCAATAGTGTCTTCTGTGGAAGCCTTCAAAAGGCTCAAAGTGTAGAACAAATAAAAGCATACAAGCTGAAAATATGTTACGTAAAAATGAATGTTACATCTACATTTAAGTTCTTTAACTAATGTGTTAAAATAATTAATCAGTAGACCTAATAATCAGAATCCACTGTTTTGTCTGAATCTGTACTCTGAATCACAGTTACTGTATAATATCGGGTGTAAGGTAAACCCTACTGGAAGCTTGTATTGCAATATCGCTATCAATCGATTTGACCATGCAATGAATCGGTTATTGAACACTGTTGATCCTCTATGTTCCAAGAGGAACATAGAGCCTGTATTATAGTCAGTCGGTTGTGCGACGGCCCACTGCGTCATTCAATGTTGTTGGATCTTGTTGTTGTTTTTAATATTCCGTTTAAAATCTAATTTTAATATTTCTCTCCCCAGGTCAGTCCTTTGTTCCAGAAGCTAGAGACAGACCAGATTGAGGCTTTGAAGAAGAGGTTCGGTGGACAGCAGGTATTTGACATTAATAATGCATAATGGCATGCGTGGGGTGCTCAGTCAGGGTTGATAAGATGAAGGTTGACTATTTCTGAATAATGACATAAATATAATAAGGATATACCGTGACGCTTTAACCCATGAGCCACGGGCTGTCATTTTGAGTCAATTTATTGTAATTTGAAGTGTCTTGTCTGGTAAAATGAAAGCGAAAGGGAAAGCAAACCATGAAAATGTAAATGTAGCATGCAACCTTGCTAGAGCAGTGTTTCCCTAACGTGAACCAAAAATGGGTCCGAGATCTCTTAATATCCCTTGTATTTTTTTTATTTATTTTTTAATTACCTATGCTACAATTTCTTCCCAAAAATATAATAACCAGTATTCATGTTTTTTTCTTGTTTTTTTAAAACATAATGTATCTTTAAGTTTGGATCCAGGGGAGACAACAAATTCCCTTTGGGTCTCGGAACCCCTGTGCTATAGAAAAAAAGGACAAATCTGTACATCCAACACCTATTTGTCGATGTAAATTTTCTCCTCAATCCTTCCTGCCTCTAGCCTGAGGATGAACCCCCTGTAAAGAAGGCATCCAAGGTTGTATGTGTGTGTGTGTGTGTGTGTGTGTGTGTGTGTGTGTGTGTGTGTGTGTGTGTGTGTGTGTGAAAAGCCCATTTTAATGCTGCTGTAGTTGTTCATTAACCTCCACACGCACTAACATTAGCGGTTTCACTTCACCTAATGCTGTTAAATTTGTGAGGCATTTCACACATCCCGCTTTCCACCTGCAATTGCTTCAGTTCATACAGTCACGACTCACGAATCTGGTCGCCATTGTCGGTGATGGATGGTTATCATTGGAAAATGAAATGCATAATATCTTGGGGGGGGGGGAGGGACACACACACCATAGCTTTTATAAATTAGCCTTTCGAACTGAATATCATTGTCTGTTCATTTCCACCCGCAGACAAAGCCACAGAACGGCGCTGAGGCTACGCCAGTGGCTGCGCCAACCCCGGTCACTACTGCCACAGTGGCGGCGGTGAGCGGTGGCGACCCAGAGCGAGCCAAGCAGCTCACAGAGGCCGTGGCCCAACAGGTGAGATCCCTGGCTGGTGCCATGCTGAGCCAATCATTAAATAATTGACTTGACAAGAGTGCTATTGTGTCCAAAGGTTAAATTAAAGACAATGTTAATGTCATTAACAATGGACATTGTTAATGACAAAAAACATTATTGCCACATTGCTGAATTTGATAACTCAATATCGTAATAAAGGTGATGGGTCGTACACACCAAGACTGCATTTTAGTTTTTATTCTTTACAACATCGAATGACGGACGTTTCGGCCATGCAGCCTAATCAGTGAAACTAACGTGCGACCCATCGCCTTTATTACAATATAAACACAAGTCAGACCGCGGTTGTCACAAGAAAAAATATCTGAATTTGATTACTCGAAATGCGTTGCGAAGTAGTCTGGTGCATTTACAGTACGTTATGTCAAGCCTGTTGTGTTCGACAACCTAGAGAATTCTGTAAATGGTATGCATTTAAAAGTATTCTTTTTTTATATGTGTTTTTTTTTGTTTCTTGATTTTAATTGGAAATTATAGTTTTATTTTGGACACAAAAGAGGTAACACCAAACACCAAATCAGAAGCTGTAAATAAATAAATCCCTTAAAAGGTTTGAATCACAGAAATGTAAAGCTTGGAACCAATCACCGGACTTTGACTGATTCATTCGACGGCGGTTCCCTCAGTTAATCACTAACTAGATAAGGAAGAACTTATACAGCCTCCGTTTTAATGTCCAACTGTGTTCCAAGTTTTTCACTCTCTGTCAAGAGTTTCATAACTGGGTTATCTATTGCAGGGGGACAAGGTGCGAGTGCTGAAGGCCCAAAAGGCAGAGAAGGCCGTGCTCACGGCGGAGGTGGCCATACTACTGGACCTAAAAAAACAGCTGGCTTTGGCAGAGGGGAAGAGCCCTGAACCGGCACAGCAGAAGGGCAAGAAGAAGTGAGATACTAAAGCGAATTTAAAATGACCCGAAGAGGTTAGTCAGAGCAAGGGGAAACATGTTACATTGAAGGTTTTAGGTTATCATACTGGAGAATGAACAAGATGTACACTAAGAGAGAGATGAGGGTATTAAGGCAAAGCCGTGAAAGGATCTGAGACAATGTGGTATTGGCACTAATGAACTGCTGGATAGGCCGACGGGGAATGAAAGCAGACAGAGAGTCAAATGAATACACCTAGAGAATGGGGGGGATTTTTGCAAATCCATTCACCAAAAGATCCCGATTTTATACTCTGTGACCAAGTCTGCGTACCGATTTTGTTGGATGGTGTTTTTTTTATACCCTTGGAAAATTATTCTTATGCCTTTCCTACAAAAATCCTGTCTGAGCAGGAAAATAAAGTCATCAAATCAAAGCACATTTTTATTTTTCTGAATTTGAGTTGAACCTTTTTTCCCCACTCACAAATGTCTTCATTTATATACAAGCAGCAATCAAATAAGCATTGCAAGAAACGGATCATTTCTCAATTTTTTTTTATTGCAAATTTGAGAACTACTGTACAGTAAATAACAAAAGTAATGGTTAAATACAATGTTTATGCAATTGATGGGAAAAGGCCATGCAAGTTCTCCTACTGTATGGTTCACACATTTCTTTGTACAGAAGGACAAAGTAATGCTTTAGGACTACAGGATATACATTGATATGTTACAGTACTGGCTATTACAGTACAACTGAATATAATACAGGATTATATAAAAATAGTATCAGAATAGAACAGTAGATATTGAATATATAATTCTACTGCAAAGATTCAATTTGATAGAAAAAGGTCAGCATAGAAAGAATAGGCGGGTTCTAGTCATCTCTAAAAGCACATAACACAAGCCACGAGTTATACAAAAAGAACGCTAAGAAATTGTCATTTCGCTCCTGAAGTAGGTCATTCTTTCATACTCGCACTCACTGTACTGGGCACTTTCAAAACTTTTTTTTCCTGAGCTCCTTCACCATGAATTGGGGGGCAAGAAATCACTGCTAGCCAAGTAGCCATTTGCAGCCCTTAAACATCAAGCCAACAGGATTATTATAATTTAGTGCAAGATGGTGGGTGGGATGGAAGGGTGACGATGAAATGCTCTTTCTACGTTCAGGTCAACTTTCCTTTCTGCCTTATGTTCAAATCACTGAAAGTCCAAACCCCATTATTGGCAATGCTTTTGTTCTTCAACTGGATTCTAAAATATTACATTTTAAAAACCGCTCATCAGAGGCATCGTTTGATTTGCCCTCCAAGCTTTCCTTTCTTCCGTTTGCCTTTACATGCATTGTATCTTTCCGTTACGCTTGCTGCAATGCCGCTGCAGCTCCTTGTCGCTGTGGCTTTTCTTGTCTTGACTTTCATCGTTCCTTTCTTCATTCTCTCAACCTCTATCACTTTTCTGCTCTGAATTATCTGGCTTCTCCTGTGTCAGGAAAACAAAAAACCTACAAAACTTTTTTGGTTATGCATCACTCCTACAGAGGCATTTCATGGCCACCATGTTCCACCTCCACCCCCATCACTGCCGGTACCAATTCTTTAGGACATGTCCTCTCTTTCTCTCAGCGCTCCTTCCTCCATCCACACTCCTCATTTCCTGGTATTGACTAGTCTCTCAATCAAGGCTCGGCGCGTCCTCTGTACCTCCTCCCCGAGCCTGTCGATCTCAGATTTCAGACGCTCGTTCTGCTCGGTCAACTCCTGCACCTTCCTCTCGTTCTCCTGCTCCCTCTCCTTCCGGCTCTTCTTGTTGGACGAGGGCGACGAGGAGGAGCGCGCCCCGGAGGAGGCAAACGAGGACAGGGCGGCTCCGCTGCCGCTCGTGCTCCTCTTGCGCTTCCCCAGGCGGGAGGACGGGTAGGCGGAGGGAGAGGACGCGGGCGAGGAGGGCGACGAGCAGACCCGAGACGGAGACTGGGAGGCGGACGAGGAGCTGGAGGGAGAACCGGGAACGTAGGGCAGCTCCTCCTCGCTGGCCGAGGGAGACGCCGGCTGGGTGAGCTGGTGGTGGTGTTGAGGGTGCTGCTGGTGGTGGTGAGGATGATGATGATGATAAGCGCCACTGACGACCACTCCGTTCGCGTCCACCGTCCCCACGCCTCCCTCGCTCAGCAACTCGAAGAACTCGGGTGGCAGCAGATCACCACTGCCTCCTCCAGAACCGTCACCCTCTCTCCTGCTCTCGCCCTCTGCCTGCCTCTCCTCACTGGCGGCCGGACTCGAAGAGGAGGATGAGGAGGAAGACGAGGAGGAGTTGTGATGGTGAGGCTGGGTGCTGCGGACCTCCTCCGTCACCCTCTGGACGCCCTCGCCCCACGTCTGGCCGCCGTCCGTTAGCCACGTCAGAGAACAACTCTCCAGCACGTCCAGGAACTCCGGTTCTTTCTACAAACGAGATACATGGAAAAAGAATAAAATATAAAAAACGAAGCCGTTTCAAAATGTCACGTTAAATGTCACATAAACGTCACACATAGCAATTATTTCTTCTTCACCGTAAAAAAAAAAAAAGAAAGTTAAAAAGCAGATTTTAAGTCATGCAGGACAAAATCAAAAGATGAAATGCATCATAAAAGGTTTGACGACGCGTTGGCCACTCAACCAAACTACTGACCTCGGTGCATGGGGGGGCCCGCGTAAGCTTTGCCCCACCCGCGTCGGAGCCCAGAATATCCTGCAGGTCCTCATACCACGCCTCTAACTCTGCACCACACAACGGCCCCACGCCAGGAGGGTACGGCGGGGGCAGGTGTAGCCACTCGGCAGTCATCTCGCCACTCAGTCACAACGCACAGATACACGGCCACACGGTTCACACTGGACCTGAGTGGGCGGGTGGGCGTCGGTAAACCAGAGTGGTTGAGTGAGAGAGAGAGAGAGAGAGAGAGAGAGAAAGATCGGAGAGGGAGGGAGGGAGGGATGAGAGCGTCATCATATTAGTTGATTGACATATCATTATTATACTCCACCTTGTTCAGTATATCTCCTGTACGGCGGCTACGTGTAGGGTTGTATATGGTGTGGTGATTAATCATTGTATGTGTAGGGGTGAGAATACTGTGAACGGCCTTATTCCTGGATAGTTCTTTAACTTTAAAGGAAGAAACCTCAAGCTGGAAGTAAAGAATAGTAGTGTGTGTGTGTGTGTGTGATCCGCTTGTTTGTGAAATGGCAGAACAGTGACACTAAGTGAGCAACTGACTGTACTGCACACCACTAATATAGCTGATAACAGAATTACAAATGAACAAAAAGAGCATGCACACAATGCTGATATCAGTTATTATAAAACATTTTTCAAGTTGAAAAGGAATAGATTAAGTAAAGGTTGAATGCATGTAACAGAATGGAAAGGTTTTTGAATAAGAAAAGCAATTCACCTTCAGAAAGTCTCTTAATCAAGTCTGCCAAATTGTTGTTGGAGATAATTTGTCCCAACAATTCTAGAAAACAGAAAAATACATCATTAAATTAACAAACTGTTTTTTAATCAAAATATTATTCGTGTGATATGACTCTGAAATTTGCTGAGATTTCATAATTAAAATGATGATTTGCACAAATACAGCACAAGCCTCAGCTGGAAAAAGGTAATTTAAAAACTGGCAATTCAGTGGAGATAATATAAAATGTAACTCAGTACTCCATACCCATATGATAAATGGGTATGGAGATGAAAAAGAAATCAGGTCATTGATGTTTCATGTAAACAAAGGAGGAATGTTCTCTACTGCGCCCCCTGCTTTCTACAATTACACACACACACACACACACACACACACACACACACACACACAGGATCGATAAACAAGTCGCCCAAAGCATGGAGTAAAAATCTAGATGCTGATGCATCCGGCTCTGTCCGATCAATCGGATTCGTTAATGTCAGTTTAAATGATCGATTGCTTCCTTTGCACACTGTATTAAATCATTTAAATGAAGCCAACCTGTTGTAAGACAATGGTCCTGAAAAACAACGAGACATTACAGGATAAAACAAAAGCACACAAAGCATTGACTTGTTGGCATAGTTGTCTTGTTGATATTAAATATCAATATCAATATCAAATATTTTTTTACTACATCACGTATATTAAAGTCTCCAGGTGCACCACTTCTTCACATGACATAAAATAATCTCAATAATTAAATCATTTGTAAATGTGTAATTCATATGACTGTCAGAGGTGGCTTGAGTTCATGTCCACTGTTTATACTCCATCGCGCGAGGGGCGTGTTGCTTGGCGAAAAACAACAGATCATCTGCGCCTGCATAGGCTTTGTAGATCTGTTATTTTCGGCAAGCAACACCGTCGTACCGCGGCGTATAAATCCGGCTTTAGCCAAGACAATTACGTCATGGAACCGAAGTCCAGCAGTAGGAGGAGAATCAGGAGATGGGCGAAACAAAAGGCAGCGTTCATAGTTCATACTATAATGAAAAGAACAAACAATATGTATTGAGTGAAACTGGTTTGCAAAACGTGTCAGGAATTCCACAATGAAAACAAAGTAGTTGTCTTCCTCCTTGTGCTCGGGGTCAACCTACCAAATAATCTAGATCAAATTAAAACTTGTTACTGGCAATTGTGGTTTAAATTACCAATAATTAACACTAATCACTCTAAAGTGGCAAGGCAAGGCATATGTCATTACAATGACATCATGTCACAATTAACGTTGACGTGTGTGCGTGCGCGAGAGCTGCAGCTGAACTGGCTGGCTGGCTGCACGAAAAAAGCGTCTCCAAACTTCTCCAAACTCGTGGCTTGGCAACTATCCGTCAGCAGAGCAGACGCGCAGCCCAGAGAGACAAAAGGTATGAAACACACACTGTACTGTACACACATGAGTGATGTGGACAACTGTATTCTAAAAATGGACGTGGGACAGGTGCCAAAACATGAACATACTTTTCCTAATGCACAGCGAGGCAGCGCCTCCCAGAGCGCTTCACAGGAAAAAGAGCAAAACTCTCCAGAGTCCCACAAAACACTTGACAGCCGTCACAGAAATGACACTATAAAATATTTCCACTTACCCTTTTTCTTTTATTCGTTCGCCTTCTCGACTGTCTATGATTCGGAGAATGTAGGTAATATTTTAGTAAGGATTGGTGATAGCTCATGTTAACCATTGTTCAGTCTTTGTGGCTGAATGTGATTTTTCGGAAACTCCCGGCCGTCTTTATATAAGGGGGCGGCCAACCGAACTCTGTGGGAAGGCAGATCCAACTCACAACCTAACTTGAGCGTCGTGGAAGTGACTGCAAACTGGCGCGCCGACGCTCCAATCGCAGGCGCGGAGGCGAGATCTTTTGCTTGGTGACATCCAATGGGCGAGCGCGCTCGGGTGAGGAGGCGGGCCCGTGGGCCGTGCTAGTGGTTGTACTGTTGTAGTCGTGTAGTTTGTATGGCCAGTCAATGTGATGCAGTCATAAGACGGCCAGGACGAATTTGGGGCGTATGGGAGTCACATGAAAGGAATGATGCAATGCTTGGCAACCAATTTCTAGTCGGGGATAACACCAGCAGAATCAGAACATGTTTTATTAAACAGTATTGGCTCTAACAAAAAAGAAAAAAAGAAAGGGGGGAGAAAAAAAATCTAAAAATAATACTTTATATGCATGGATTTCTTATTATGTCGAAGAAATGTTTGTTCCATTTGTAGGCAGATCGACCTACAATACATTTTCTTGAATACATAATTGTATTATTGCAAGAAAGTTAAATACACATTCCAATTAGCCTAGCTCTGAAAATTATTATTAAATGTAATAATTATTACATTATTACATTTTATTACATACAAATATTTCCATTTGCGTTTTATACACCTGTTTTCACGTCAAGTGTAGCCTATGTGTACTAGCCTATCTCAATGTTGGCCTTGGCAATGAAAAAAGTCAGCTCACCGGTTAATTTGTTTAAAATGTAGCCTGGCCTTGTAAATAAAAAAAGAAATGCTTTTAAACGGACCATATAACCTATTGCCAAGGGGACAATTAGCCCTATCATTTATTTGTGGTTTATTTATGCACCCCTTTACAAAAACAAGGCGACGACGGCATTATAATTACCCTCAGTCCTCAGACATACAGAGATATCAAAGCGCAACTTCAAGCGGGGTGTTTCCTTTCCATCATCAACACTCCGCTATTCTGATGCTTTCTTATCAATTCATTCAGTGTTGATGATGAAACAGTCATTCTAATTAGCCTGGGATCAAAACTTTTTTCATTTCATGGCGTAGTTTTTGTTTATTTAGAACCATGAGATCTTTATTTTCTTTTGTATAATTTTAACTTTTTTATATATATATATATCCACGATTAAACATGAAAAAATAACACTTTTTTTCTTTCCTTTCTTTTACTTTTTAGATCTTGGCCGCTCTTTTCATTACAGACTTTTTAATCTCGCGGTAACCCTTTTTGACACTTGCGTCCTAATCCCAAACTCAGCACACAAGTGTTTTTTAAATGCACGGTGCTCAAACATGCGCTCCTCAGCCTACATAGCAACAGCGCAAGTAGCGAATAGAAACCTTAAACACTGTCTCTAGGACCCTGCTGAAGGAAGCACCGTCAACGCGTCACTACTTGAGGGTCTGTTGCTGAGTAGTTCAGCAGCAGCATACTTTCTCTACCCCCCCACCAGCACCCCACCCAACACCACCCCTCTGTCTGTTTATTTTGCCAGTCCCACTCCCGTCGTCTGCCTTGTATTCATTATAAAGCATTGTTTACAACCAGCCGAAGTAGGTTGCCGTGGCTGTGTGTAGTGGTTTTAATGTGTGATTATGATCATGGTCCCTGATGGTCCAGTTGTTGTTTTATAATATAATTGATGCTCTTATTGAGATAATGCATATAAAAAACAACCGATAAGGTAATTCTCAAAGTGATAAGACAATAACACACGATGCTGAGTTGTATCTTTTTGTCTTTGTATCACTTTCTTAGTTGATTGGGGTCAAAAACTCCACTGACAGAATGTAAACAAGTGCTCTGTCTTTGCTATCATTCGTACACCCATTGATCTTTGTAACAGAGCCACTGATGCTCTTGCATCATACACAATGACACAGTTGAAGTAACACAATCTTGAATCCTTTTCTCTAAATTAATGTTGCCAGCCTAGTTATGGCTTAAATATTTATTTAAAAAAAAGAAAGAAAAAAAAAAAAGACATTGATTACCATTTAGAGAACAGTCAGAGTTGTGTGTGCGCTTTGCCGCAGTGCCGCTGATTCGGAATGGGTGTGAGTGTAGTGGACGAATTTGTAACCAAAATATAAACATTTAATCGCTGTTTAGTGTCATTACTGGTACTGCTTACTGTAAACCAACTGCATGCTATTGTTTGCTTTTGTTTTTCAGGCAGAATAACACTGGAGAACTTCCTACAACTAACAGCTCTTCCTTTTAATGTCCTGTGCCCTTGGTCAAAGCCCCCATGCCCTGCCCAAATACACACACACACACACACACACACACACACACACACACACACACACACACACATTGTACCAGCTGTCGGAATCTTTCCCCTGTATCACCATTCACCCAAGACCAAGTGATACAGCTGTTGATATAATCGTGATGATGCACTGTTAGTGTTAGTGCATATGCGTTTCCCCTGGTCCTGTCGGACCCTAGCTACCCTAAGGTTCCTGGTAACCTTAGGGTAGCTAAGGCCCCCTCCACAGCCCCCTCCACATCTGTCTGAGGAGTTTTAAAACTGGGCTCTCATTTTGTGAGATGGAATCTACATTTTGGGAGGTTCTGTGGGAGACATTTTCCCATGCACATTAATTGTACTTTAGTCATGAAATGCTATTGATCATTTAGTTTTTTGAATTTGCCAACATGTGTGCAGTTATGTCAACAATATTGTGGCATAATGCTTTTGTGCGCCGTGGTCTAATTTCAAATTTTCTCAAATCTGTTGAGGACAATTATGCAAATCTGTCTCCCACTGACTTTTTTTTCTGACTTGTATGCAGCGATGCACTCCTTTCACACACGTTTACATTTATTTCAGTGTGTGTGTGTGTGTGTGTGTGTGTGCGTGTGTGTGTGTGTGTGTGTGTGTTATGGCGTGTTATGGCGTGTTATGGCTAACCACCAAATCATATACTTCTTGAAATACTGTTTTAACAGTTACATGCCATATCCACTTGTTGTTATGTTTGGCGCTTCGGGAGATGCTTAATCTTATTAGTCTGTTAACCCTTCTACACCTCCTGTCCCTCCCTCTCCTTCTCTCTCGCCTCACCCCCTTCTTCGCCCTCTTCCCTTCGTTCATTCGCTCCTCGTCCTCAGTCTGCCCCACAACCGTATCCACCCTCCTAACTTCTGCCTCCGCTCTCTCTCTCTCGTTGTGACAAGCACCTCACCTGTCCAGGGCCATTGAGGAAACCTGCCATAATGGGAGATACAGGACCTCTTCTTTGTCCTTGTTCTGAACTTAATCTGACCTCACTTGTTGTCGTCGTTGTTGTTGTTGTTGTTAAGGTTGTGAATGTTGGTTTTAATTTGTAATCCGATCAAGTTATTGCATAAATTAGTAATCAACATCATAATCCAGTAATCCACTCTTTAGTTTGAAATCACTATAGTATGGCATTAGTTTTGTAAATTATATATTGATTACTTGGCCTCAGAGTAACAACATACCGTAAACGGCGTAAACAGTTTATCCCAAATTTAAGACAGTAAATTAATTGCCATTTTAAATAATTGAAAATCTGTCTAAAGAAAAATAAAATAGGCAAAAAACTAAATGAGAGAATTGATATATTCCAGGTTCTACCTTCACCCTCCAAGCGGTTTCCCTATACCTGAAAATAAGACACCTCAGTTTCCTCGCTGCAGCCAAGTATTCCTGTGGTAAATGGTAAATGGTGCATTTCTAGCGCCTTTATCCAAGGCGCTTTACAGGGATTGTGCATTACACACACACACACACACACACACACACACACACACACACACACACACACACACACACACACACACACACACACACACACACACACACACACACACACCAACCAGCACATCAGGAGCAATTAGGGGTTCAGAGTCTTGCTCAAGGACACTTCGACACTGTGGGGGAGCCTGGGTTTGAGCTGGGAACCACTGCCGCCCCCTGTCTGAGTGTGGAGTTGGGTGTTGGGGAGGCAGAGGTGAGGTGTGAGGGACAGTCAGAGGACAAGAAGGGGGGATTCCTGTTTGGCTGACAAACATGGGTGTGTTTTGGTGGTTAGGTGGTACACGTACATAGTAACACCGACATCACACAAGCAGTCAAAGTCATGAATTCAGTGTAAAATGCTGATACAACTCAGTAGAACAATTTCTAGTTAGGAGTCAATAACGTAAGCTTATTTTGACTTGAATTTACTTATTTTGAATTTCACTTACTCAATCTCATGTTTGACTTTGCATCCTGAAATTAATTTCTAAGTGGACACTGGTTTAGGTTAATAAATTAGGAGTTGAATATTTGGTGGTTTATATTTATAATGACCTTGTGGCAAGTCCCGGTCAGATACTGTGAAACATGTGGCCTTCTGACATTTGGAGGACTAGGGGCTGTCCAGTTTAAACCACCAAAATAGACAGACATGATCATACTGTAAACACAGAATATCTCTGAGCTCATCTGGGGTATTCCCCGTTCAAGCAAAAGAGCCTGCATGGATATAACTATCTGTCGTAGTCAAGCTGGCTGCTGTACAAGGTGCTTCTGCCACTGTCCCCGCTGACCAGGTCAGAGACACTCATGAAAGGTGTAATGTAAAGGCATGTTTAGATCTATGCTGTACATGCCCTTATTCTCCCCTGAACTTATATCTGTGGCCTTTTAATGTCTGTGTGATTTGGCTCTTGGCTAGATTCCCAGTGCTGTGTAATATCGTTACACTTTAGCACTACTCAGTACATGGTATGCCGTAGCTGTTGCAGAGGGAACTGATATAACCACAGCAAAATCCTGTGTTAATTTAATCACTTAAGCCCTTTATCAGGGGATCTTTTTGATCTACCAGTTGGTCAGATTACTTTACTTACTTACTAGTCAGAATTGATCTTACTTTTATTATTTATAATAAATGATTGACTCACACTTTGTTAGGTTTTATTATTCGACTTATTCTATCATTCTATTTATTATATTATATTTTTCCTGTAATAATATAACATTCACTGTCTAGGACTAGGTTATCATGCTAGCTTTGGCAAACATTTTTGTGCCAAAAAGGTCGCACACCCCTATTTACTGTATTGTTCAACGAATAAAAGAAGAACAAAAACAGCAGATCTGCTATTTTCACATTTTAAAATGTTTTGAACGTTTTTGAAAATGTGTTCATAGACATGCCCAGTAGCCAGTGTTAATATGGTTACATGGACAGTGGACAGGATTGTAAAGTGCAGGGTCAGCAATAGTGGTGTGTCCCCTTGACTCGGCCAAGCTAATCTCAGAACCAGACCTTTGTCTCCCTGACTGTGTCTGGCTGGCAGCCACGAACAAAAGGAGTAGTGTGTTAACTATGATATTCTACTGATGTTTTATATTTTAAAATGTGTGCTTACAAGTAAACGCTTCACTACACCTGCCAGTCAGCCATTCATCTGCCTCTGGGGGGGGTCTTTAAGAAGTTAATTGAGGGGTCATGGCATGACTCGATGACTCAGCGCTTGATTTCATGCCTACATCTGATGTCCGGCTTTGTCGCAAAACCCTGGGGGATGTTTTTTAATGCCATTTTAGTTTATTTTGGTGTCATTGTGGGTTCTGGAAATTTAGCAAGTATTTAATACCATTAACAGTAAAGTATTTATTAGTTTTATGCGATTGACAACACATTCTCACAATTCTTATGTGTAGATCCAAGCATGTTACAGATACTTCAAATGTGGGGGGGTAATATTGATGGCTGCTATTTGACCATCTGTCTGACATAACTGCTGAAATGTTGCTCCCTCTCTGTATGAACTGTAGATATTTGATATTAGGCCTACCTGTTGAACCAGATGGCTTACATATCTGATCTGGCAAGGGCTCAATAAAGCAAAAGAAAAAAAACAGTCCCCATTTCTGTTTAGACAGCCATGATAGATTTTCTAAATTCAGCCTCAAAGCACATAAATTACATAATTATTCAATATGAATTAATCACAATGCATATATGGTCATCTACAATGAATTGTAATTTTAGGAGTTTAATGTATTTGGATATTTATTAAATTATACAACTGTATGGTTGTGGAGTGTAGTGTACTCGGCAACTAAAAACAATAACTGATGAATAACAATCTACTACTCAATATGTGAGGTTAAAAGGTGCAATGCTGCCATCTAATGGTTATATCCAAGTACTGCCAAACATTTGTTTTGTCTTGATTCTTTCTTTGTGATGCACAGGCAGATTAGACACACCAGCAAATGCACAAGAAAAGGAAAGGAAATAAGGAAACTTAAAATAAGTGATGTAATGCTAAACATTGTTTGATTTAAAGTTGTATACAACACTGTATACAAGACTTCCAACAACAAATGACCAAATTGGAGTAAGCACATTAAGATGTGCCTCATACTGCCAATATATATTTTTTTGTTGCCGTTTGAAAGTGAACATTACAAATATAAAACAAATTAAAAAAGTAATGGAAAAAATCACAGCCTCTCACGCATTATAATGTTCTTCTAAAGGGTGAGGGGGCCATGATTTTCCTATTAACATTTATGTATTTTTTTAATGTTTATTTGAAAGTGAAATATGCCATAACCATAAGTACGGCTTAAACAGAAATTAGCATTTTTGCAGTAGTAAGAGAGAGTTCAAATCTTAAGCAGTATCTGAACTAGAAACATTGTACTCTATTGCCTTTTTTTATAATTCCTTTTTCAGTTTGAGTTGTGTTGTACTGTAAATGTTGTGGCAGTTTCTTTTCTTCTTTTTGCTGATGTGTACAAAAAAAGTCACATGATTTAATGACAAACTTGTTTCATTCATGGGAGAGTGAGAGTCTGGCTTATACAGTAGCACTGATTTATTGTTCAGTTTCCTTGACCACAGATGTACAATACAGTCCATTTGTAGGCAATGACAGAGCAGGTTAAAAGTTTGTCTGTGGCGTTTGGTCTCAGTCATAATAATAATAGTTACAGGCGACTGAGCATGAAGACACATTTAAGGTACACAGGCATATTTACAAGCATCCCTTCCGTGACTCACTCCGGACACAAAACCAAGACGTTGGATTTAAAATGATCTGTGCACGGTTGAAAACATGTCCTTAATCTATCGTGTCGAAAATTCCCTCGTAACAGGCACGTGAATCATTTCAGATGACCCAAGCACACTGTATACCTCAAACTAGTGTGTAGTTCCAAATGAAGGGAATGAAAGAAATCATCGTGTATAATAACTAGAGGTAGTCTGATATACACTAGACTAAATCGTAATGACTCGATATTAGCATTATGTATCCTGTCAGGCTGTTTTCCAATAGCTAATTAAGCACATTGTTGATACAGATGTTAATCTGGTGTAATAATTCGTTTCCCATTTGTATTTTGAATGTATAAATTAACATTTCAAGCACCACTAAGTCCTTGTGATGTATAATAGGGTAAACAAAAGCCATGCCTGTCTAGAATGAAGGCACATGCACAGACAGTGTAATCAATGCCTTTGAGTTAACCACTAAAACCCTATATACTTCATTGACCGGGGTCCCACAGGCGTCTATATTACTTCCATCCTTTTTTGCCTCTACACCAAATCTAATCGCAGAAAATAGCAGATCTACAAGTTTACAATGGGCTATGACACATTGTGAGCTCATACATCTGCTATTATTGCGAACATTTGGCTGTTATGACAGTTCCAGAAGAGGGATGCTAGGGTTCATGTGGTTAATTATGGATATCAGAATCTTAAAGCGCTAACAATATAAATTGATATACTTGGCTTTCCTGTTCTCCAAACTATCAGTATTGGCCTAGACAATTTCATATCGGACAACCTCTATTTATTTATAACACTAATAATAATCATTAAAATAACCCAGTCTAAATCAACAAGGGCAAACTGGGAACCGCAAACAGTGGCAAGTAGTCAAATGTTGATCTATTATAAGATATTTCATTGCAAGAGAAATGAAGTGCAGGGAGGGGACAGCGGACAAGAATATTTGGTCTCAGTTTGTCATTATGCCTCCTATTGCGTATGTCCCCCCCTTAATTTTCTAACATTCCGCTTTGCAAAAGAAGGCGGAGAAGGAGGAACAGAGTAAAAGAGGAAGGAACTGAATAAAGAGAGTGAGATAGCCCTCCCCCTCTCATTCTGTCCTCATATCCTTCTAAGTTCTCCACTCTCCTGGACCGTTCCAAGTTCTGCTGATGGTTTATTTAGACAGCTTCTGCATCCTTTGGTCCAGAGCTGAAAAGTTTTCTTCTACCGTTGCCAGGTTCTCCTTCATGGTGTTTTGGACCTGGTGAGGGAAAGGAGGAGGTTATTGGAGAAAGCGGGAGTAACGTAAAGATGTTTAGACAAACCAAAAAAGTATGCAGGGAAGTGGTTAGAGCCGAGGAAAAAGTTGCGAGGAGAATGAGGGAGGGAAGTGGTTTTGAGGAGAGGTGGAGGAAGAAGATCATTTATGGCGAAAGGGGGAAATGGGAGGTAAAGAAAGACAGGGCCAGAGGTTGGAAAACGTAATGTGAAGTTCTTTTCATTCAGAAGACAGGAAATAAAGTGTGCAAGGGGAGAGGGTGTGTGATGGGGCAAGGGAGGACGCATTGTGTGTAAATAGTGAGAGAGAGGGGGAGAACAAGAGTGGAAAGGAGGAGACTGTACCAAGAACAGCTGAATACCTGAATATAAAATGTTTTAGGGCTGGATGTGAAATGTACAAATCCTGTTTTGTACAGGAGAGTGCAACATTATTAAAATAATTAATGATGCTAGAATCACAATTGGATAATTTTAAGGCTGCATAAAGGTCACAGTGAAAATTCTCGCTATTACAGAGGGTATTCTCAACTGACTCAACCCAACTTTGTCGGTCTCCATTCTTTCATCCAATGTAAAAGCAATAAGCATCTAGGGAGAGAAGGTGACATGGTGCCAGGAGTACCGGTAATCATAATCACCCTGTTAATTACCTGTGTGAAGACTAAACAGTAAAGTAGGCCGTTATACAAGCCTGTAAAAACTATTTTTCTTAATGACAATGACTTGGAGGCTAAGTGAGATCTAGCCTTTTAAAGATGATTAATCCATCTCAGTGTTACTTGGCTTTTCCAGTCTACCTTACACAGCAGAAACTTGAGACCGCAGAGTCAGCATAGCGCAGCTGCTAATGCTGGATTCCAATTACTCCTGAATAATTTGGGAATAATTTGGGAACCTGAATAATTTGGGAACCCCAGCTATGAGTCAGGAGGACTTACAACTCAGTTGGTGGGAGTGCAAGTGTGTGTGTGTGTGTCTGTTGGGGGGTGAAGTCACTGTTTCTTTACATTTAACTAAATATCGCCTGGAGCTCGAGATACCTGTGATAGCAATGTGCCGTTGTCCTTTAGAGAGTTGTTGATCATCTGCTGAGTGGTGTCCAGGTGGGTCAGCAGCTGGCCAAACTGCATAGCTAGAGTGCACACACATTACATGTCAATTAGCCCTTCACTAAGTCCCTCCCCAACCCATCCTTGTCCAATAGGCACGTTAGCAGCGAAGAAAGCTTGACCTTCATACGTAGCAACCGTTGCTAAACTATTTGGATTGGCATTGGACAATCGCTTTTAGGGGTGGGATTTAGTGAATTTAGGGGGGGGGGGGGATTTTTTTTAATTATAGTTTGCATAACAATCTATTGAAGGGTCTGAGAATAAGATGAAGTTTTAGATTTCAAAGCTACAATATTAACACATTTATGCCTGAAAGCTAGAAGACCACAGGGAGAAAAATAAGAGTCAAAAGTTGAGCCCGATTAATGCCAGATTTTTGGGTCTGATGCGGATCGCGATTGTGGAGTCCTACACACAGATTAGATTATGTTTTGACTGATATTTTGTAAAGGGGAAGAAAGGGGGGAAAACTTGGATTTGATTAACAGGGTTCATACATTTTCTAAACTTCTCTATAGCTTTCTCAAAGTATTTCACCTCTTTTCCAGCTAATGAAGCTCTTGCTCCAGTGTGCTTTCAATGCCCACATGACAGACTCAAGCGAAGGCATCACTTTACAAAAACAACAGATCTACAAGCTAACAACAATCACGGTGTAACATATTCTTAGCTTGTAGATCTATTATTTTTGTCACGTCCTGTATACATTAGGCTGCCCTCACACTACATTTTAACATATTTCACATCATGTGAGACATGTTTTTAATTAACACCATCAATAGACAAAACTATGTATATCCACATTTTTCCTTATAAATCAAACAAATAAAATATCAATTAAAAAGTAAATTACATTTAAACACAATTAACATTTTTTTATTAAACTGCATGTCTACAAGCTCGCAATGCAGCGTGTAATTGCAGATACAAGTCAACAACTTGTATCCGATATGTTGGTCTTGCTCTAATCCAAAGCACATTGACCAAATAAGCCTTACTGCAGACTCTGACAGGTTTGACAAATAAGATGATGAATTACACTTTACAGCATGCGGAAATGCATTCTCAATAATCCCATTAATGCCAGGGCCATGCATCCATGTGCTACAGTGAATAATAAAAAGATAATATGATGTATAACACTAGGCATCTCATTCATCCCTGCAGTTGGGTGTCTAATGGCCTTCAATTTGAACCCTCACATTTTGCCTTTTGTTCCATTATTACCCATCGGAATCACATTATCACATTTCTTTCATTTGCAATCTTTTTTTGTGGATGCAAATCCGTTTAATCCAATGGTTTTGTTCTGGTTTTATTTTACTGACCAGATGCAACCTGATCTACGGTTCTGCCTATTATGTTCATCGCTCACCACACTCTCTCTGACCTAGATTCATTCTCTCCTTGAACTCTCAAGGGTGTCATTCCAAAGGTTCTTTCCGCTCACATAAAAACACAATATGATCCTTATCACGGCATTGGAATATACCAGAAACAATATACCGGTAACATCTTTTAGAATACCTGCAGCACAGACCCATAATTCAGTGCCAAACTATTGACAATAATATAGGGGAAGGCATTGTGCTATATTGATCTCCCCGCTCATACATTGTTCTTTTCACCACACCAGCGTCCCTATTCTATAGCAGATCCACAAGCCCACAACGCGTTGCGACGTGTTAAGATTTAGATGGTGAAAAGTGGTCAAAGTATAGTTGTAACTTTGGTTAGTGAGAGAGCATGCATTGTGAGCTGGTCCTGTGGTTGTTACCTTGCTCATGCACGTCCTTGACAGCCGTGAGCCTCTGCACCATCTGAGGTAAGGAGGTGGCCATGTCGTCCCATTTCTGTACCACGTCATACAGCTGTGATACCTGAGGGACACACACACACACATACAACAGCAATGACAAAAAGCAAGCAATAATATGTGTTATTTAAATAACCCAAGGCTGGAACATTTCTTTAAAGGACTGATCAATAATGTGATTCTTCCCTGCAAACACAACACGGGCCAGGGTTTCTGTTGAGATTCACGATGCACCTGCTCAAATCGATGAATGCCACAAAGCTTCGACAAATGCTTTTTTGTGGCTGAGAATCCTGAAGATGAACTGTGTCAATAAGAATGAGCGGTATTTATCTCTAGATTCCAAAGCACAGACCTTTGGTTTGGAGTAATGCTTCTAGGACTGTCAGACAAAAGCCTTTAAAATCTCCAAGGGCAACCGACCTTGCTTTGTGTCTCTGCGTCCTCAATGGCTGTCTTGTGCTTGGCGATCTCATTCATCTTCCCAAGAACACTCTGTAGAGAAATCACAAGACGACGTTTGGTTGAAAAACTAAAAGAGCAGAACTGTCCTTCAGGATTGGGATCAATCTGATGTTTGTGTTCTGCGGAAACCACATAAGATTATCTTTTTTTTCTTCTTTCTTTTTTTTCCTTCTCCCATGTTTATAAAGCATTTAATCACTTTCAACCTTGCATCCCTATTTGGGAAAGTCATAGGTAAAAGTAAAAAGAAAATTGAAATGTCAAACATTTTCAACACGACAGAAATTTCAATATCTGATAGCACTGGATGGCCATGTAATTTGCTGTTGTGTTTGTGTGCGTTGTTTTTCTTGACAGAAATGATTGAAAAATGACCCTGATGTGCCAAGGACAGGATGCCAGCCTGACAGTGCTGTGTGCCCCAAGGGAGTTACCTGCAGCCTGGCTTCCACCTGATCCAGAGTGGCAGAGTCCAGTGCACTGACCCTCGCCTGCAGAAGCTCCATGGTGTCCTGACACAAACGCATACAAAAGGTCATAATTCATGTATAGTTTGTATATGCACAAAGTCACAGAACAAAGTCAAATTACTGCGATATTTGAATTGAATTGGTCCTAGTAGTGCTTTGATATTATAACCAACCACTACTCTGATTGATCTAGAAGCAGACAGCTATGGTGTCTGTAATGCATAAATTAATACACCTTTGTAGAATAGTGTTGCGCACTTGATCTACAAGCTGGTTGCGGGGTTGCAGATATGCTTTAGGAATTATGGCACACGACAAAGCCCACAACAAAGTAATGCAATAATGCATTGAGAGGAAGCTGATGTGTTGACTCACCACCAAACTAGTCCCTTGTACACCAGCAGTCAGAGGACCCTGAAAGGTAAATCATTCATATTCAAAACGGTATGAAGCAAGACGTCTGAATGTGCAACATAAATGGGTCATTATTTTACTTTTTGATGACACTTTCAACTTGGCTCAAATGGTTAAATACAATAACTTCAGTTCATGAATTTAGTTTATATCTCTTTATTTTGCCTATAGATTAACAGTTCTCAATCAGGTGGGCTTTACTAGAAAGGTTTTTTTTTTTTTTTTTTTTTACAATTTAGGACAGGATATGCTCTTATATAGTGGCTTTCTAGCTTCAAGTGTGCAATACTGGAGTAAGCGGCATGAACCCTAGTCAACAAAGAGGTCAAGTAAATGGAAAGCCAAGAAAACAAGTAAGTGCTAGAAATTCCACAGCATGGCACTCAGGGGGAGAAGTGTCTTCGAGGCTGTTTGGAGTGTTGTGCAGCACGGGGTGTCTGTACTAGTACTGTATGGTGTTGGGGGGGGGGGGGGAGCAAGAGGCTGAGAATGTGTGTGCTTGTGTGGGGCTAGAGTAGACCGTCTACCTGTTTGTCTGATCCTGAGCCAACAGCTATCTCCAGCTCAGCCAGGCGTTTCTCCAACTCTGCCATCTGCAGTGAAGGGAGGAAGGGAACACATGGCCGACATCAACAATAGCATCCCCAACACAACACGCTACTGCAGTAATTCTCAGACTTACAGGGGTAAGTCATTCCCACTAAAATATTGTTTTCAGCCGAGAATCCAAAGCACAAAATAGACGCCCTGATACCGACACACATTTGTATTTCTTTTTTGTTCACTTATCTATACATTTGTATTCTTTCCTTTCTTTGACCCATTAAGAAGTATGATGCAGAGCTAGCCGGCAACCCGTGTTTTTATTAGCAGGTGGCTGACATAAAATTATATTGATTGAATTGGTTGTATTGGCCCAGACCAAAACACATATGGCATAATTATAAAAGGTTTTTCAAACGTGTATGTTAGTTTCCGGATTTAACAGATTTAATGAACTTGGGATAAATTGTTCATGACCAATATCAGACAAAAGAAAATGAAAAATTGGAAACTTTCGGAGTACTATGAGTAGTAGCTCCTTTTGAGAAGGAAGGGAAGTCCGCACACCGTGTTCTAGCTCCCTGTAGAAAATGTATTAAGCTTGACAATTTTTCAAACCAAGCAGGTCTTCATCATGTCACCCAGCGATGTGTGTGCTTCCCTTAGACTCTACCCCCTTTTGAAAAACACTGAGCTAGTATAATGAACACCAAGTGTCACCGTGGCTTATTTGTAAGCTCACTGCACTGAGAGACAGTAACTCATAGTACAGTCAGTACAATCATTCCTAATAAATAACAAACAGTCCTAGCCGGTCCACTATGTGCTCTCTGGCTTACCTTGGCAGACTCATTGAATTTATCCTGCTCGGGTCTGCTGTGGAGCTCATAGAGAACCACTCCATCTGGGCCTTTGGCCGCTGCTGCCTTGCCCTCTCCTGAAGCACTACTGCGACCAGTCTTGGATGCTTCCAGCTGAGTTAGCAGACGCCTGGGTTAAGGGTGGAGGGGTGGAAGGAAGAGGCAAAAGAATGTGAAGCATGGGAGACAAAGAATTAAGAAGAAAAAAAGGGAAGGAATGAGACCAAGACAAGGAAGAGCGGGAGAAAGGGGGAAGGAAGGATGGAAAAATAGACACAAAGTAGGAAGGCGAGAACTCTGTAGAGCATAGGCGTTTCTGCAGTTTCACAAAACAGTTTACCTCGCTTTCTCTCCCTCTCGCTCTGCCTCTTCAGACCTTTTATCCATTACCTGCTCACTTTCATACTGCTCAGCATGAGTCTGACAGGGACTTCACTTCACCTCCTCTCCACTTCTACATTTCACCCCACTCTCTCTCTCTCTGACTGTGCTCTACTTAGTGCTCTCTCTCTCGTCCCAATTTAGGCAACAGACACTCGTAAACTGTATAAATTACAATGGACCGTCCACAACAAGCACTGTAACTAGTGTGTATCGTTCACCATTGCGGTCTTTGTAGCTGTAGTGTGGACTCTGCCATCCAATTGAGTTAGAACAATTTTTTTAAACTATATATTTCGTCTTATAAGGATAGTTCTTGATGTGGATGGCCCATAAATGAACAAATAATAATGTGCCAAGAAATCAGTGCCACGAAGTAACTATGATAACAGGGAGACATCAAACATAACATACCGTACATACATATCTGAATAACATACTTAGCATCTGTGGATAAGCAAAGTAACCAACTATAATCCCCATCATTAACCCTCAATGTACAAACAGAGACACTGTAGGATTCACTCTTCATCTCCATTCTTTTACTTCACTCCTCTCTCCCTGCAGCCTCCATTTACATGCCCAGTGGCATCTTGTGAGACAGGCTGACGGATCCAGAGGTTCCAGCCAGGATTGAACTCTCTCTCCGTGCCCTGCATCAACGCCCACGACCCCTCCATCAATCTCCAGAGCATATGTACCTGGTCAGCGCTCCGTCTGGGTCAGCCAGGTTGATGTGGGCCTGGGGTCCCAGCAGTGAGTCCAGGTGGGATGAGACCAGCTGCTGTTTGAGCTGCGCCGCCTGCTGTGCCAGGACCACTGGGGTGAGGCGCTCCTCTGCATTGCTTTCCTTTGTGATGGCCTGCAGACAGGGAAGGCATACCTAGAATTTATTCAGGTCCAAAGAGCAACACCGCCATTGGCTTCTCTCTCTCTCTCTTTGATGATTACCAGCCATGCAGGTATAGCAGGCAGCCCATACGCATGTTTGCTAGTCATAGTCATTTGCTAGTCACTACTAGTCATTAGGGATATTCGGTTTCACAGTCTGTTCAACATCAAACACATAAGAACAATGTACAACACAACATAAAGACAGCGTACAAACATATTATATCAGCGAGGCAGTTTGTTTACTGCTAACAAAGTTAGTCAAATTGAAAGGAAAATCTAAATTTCTTGTGTTTTTTTTATTAAGCTCAATTTAGTGACAAACATGTTTACAACCCTGTTGTATATTGGCATACACAATTACACATCTAGAGAGACACACATGTACATACATAATAATACCACCACCACCACCACCACCACCAGACTGCATTGGGATCAGGTCTTAAGTGCAAAGAAATATTTAAAATGTTGCAATGTGCAGAACGATTCAAGGAAACTTGCAGAACTACACTGGCCCAGCTGTTAAAACAGCCTAAGTGGAACACTATTGAATTTTGGTTGGTGTTTGGGTATTTCCAATGTACATTTGGACATACACAAATGTCAAGATTACTGTTGGATAATTGAAATGTTCCATCCCAAACTTGCTTATACTGAGGGGGCAAGTAATCTCTGTGCGCGTGTGTGTGTGTGTGTGTGTGTGTGTGTGTGTGTGTGTGCGTGTGTGTGTGTGTGTGCATGCGCCGCTGACCTGAATGGTGTCAACTTCTTGAGTGAGTTCCTGGATCTCATTTACTAGCCGTTGATACTTCTGCTGGGGTGTCTCCTTCACTCCACAACCTTCACCCAACTACGCAGACAGGATAGGAGAAAGAAACATCAGTTATCATTCAACAGCAAAGACAGGATGCCACAGAGTCTGAGAAAGGAGCCACAGTGAGGCTAAATCTGACAGCGTCACAGACAGAGGGAGTTCACATAACTTATAAGTGACTGAAAATGAATTACCAAGCAATCACATTGAGTGCACAGAATGTACTCACAATTTCATATTCTCCCGACTCATAACCCACTCTTTTGCTTCTGCTGATTCTGTCTGAGAAGTCTGTAGGAATGGGATAGACAGAGAGACAATAATAAATGTATGTCTGAGATTCAAGACTGACTTCGTTCCACATTGCAAAATGTTTGATGCAGCAGTGCCATTAAATATCGGCACCTTATTGACAATAACTATCCCTGCTGCATGCAATAGAGGGTATGCACATGCATAAAGTGAATGGCAGATACATTGGCAAAGTGAGTTTAACGTTGATTAATGCAATCAGATAAGACTTTTCTGTTTGGATGTATGGGCTGTCAATGCCAGAAAGTAGTTTTTTGCTACTCAGTAGGCGTTCCCGCATATCTTCCGGGTATGATGATGATGTCATGTGCACACCCTCTCTATACTGCCCCTCTTCATTTCCTTCAAGTCGTTTGTCCATGTATTCATAGTCACTCATTATAAACTGACCAAGTCCCTTGGTGCCGACATGTTTGTCTTTGAACTTGTCATAGGCTGCATTGGGGTTGACCACAATCCTCTCCACGCTGTCACTGCAGAGCTCCTCCTGTCATTCATGAAATCAAGAAATAAGAGTCAAGATACATCAGAGAGAACAATGCAAAAAGCATACACTCACCTCTCAGCTCATACACAAGAGTATCTCTTAAGGCAAGCCTTGATCAAAGCAAGTCAAATCCAAGGTAGAGATGTGAGCCGAGGACAGCCTGAGCTTTACCATTCCGCCCCAGAAACCTGGTTCGTAGCTGAGAGAGTTATGTGGTTGCTTTATACTGTAGGATTAAATACGCTTGAGAGCTTTGGATATCATGACCAGTACAGACCAGCACACAGCATTTATTGACATCTGCAACGTCCGAACTGATCAACGATCACTGTGCTCAAATGTCCTGTCATCTGTGTTATTTACCACAAATAGCTTAGCTGAAACAATGTCAACATGGACTTCTGCTGCGTGTGATAACGATTCAACGTCGTACATTACTGGGTTCAGGTTGTCAGACAACCAGGATGATCAATCTCTCCAAAAGTTGAACAGTTCCATGCAGGAAACCAAAGAACGCTGGGGGTCGAGAGCGCTGAAGCACGACGCTTGGGCGCTGCGAAGAGGAGTGCCCCAGTGGCGTGCGACTTTAGCGTAGAAATGCAGACACAGTCAGACACAGGCGTTGCCAACTCAATAAATGCTTTGTGTGGAGTGGAGTCAGTGGACACAAGTAACCTCTTATTGATGGAAATAAGACTAACCCGTTTTGACTGTCTTCAAATAGTATAAGCCATGACAATTCTTTACATTTACAATATATGCAGACTGCAGAGTGGCCATTTTTTAATTACCTGAATCTGAATTTAGTATCTGCATCTTAAACCAACCATCAAAGCTCTGAAGCATTTGTCTCAGCCCTAGTATAAATGGACAATGTAAGTATGACTAGTCTAATATTACTAGTGTGCTAACAATGTGAAGTGGGTAAATTAAGCTAGTCTCAGATCAGTAGCCTCTACACACACTGACTCATCGATTAGTCATTTAGGGAACCAAGGGACTAATCGGTGGATTATTATCACAACAACACCCAGTTAATCAATTAAGATGGACTAGTCACTAGTAGAAGGTTGGGTAGAATTAAAACACCACTAGTATAAACACACAGACAGCATGGATACTGACAGACACATGGACAGACAAGGACAAATGAGACAGACCAACAAAGCATGCACACACAAGACAGATGTTAGGGGAGGGGGGGGGGGTTAGTCAGGCTCTTACCAGCTCCTTGGGTTTCCAAAGAGAGTTAGAGAAAACAACGGAAAATACAGAGGGAGAGAAAAAGTAGAGAGAGAGACAGAGAGAGAGAGAGAGAGGGAGAGAGAGAGAGAAACAACACGGATTAATGTGGTTATCACATGCCATGCATACAGCAGGCGCAGTAGGCCAGGGTCGGGGAGATAAAGAAAGAAAGCTGTGTAACCGAGTGTGGCTTCTGCAGGCACTGGAGACACTATTTGTGGAAATAGCCTATGATGTTTCCAGTACTCTCTCTCTCTTCCCCCTCAGGGTGGTCGATGATCATTCAACAGACTTCACTTACAATCTGTTGATACCAGTGGGAACACTTGGGGACTACTTGTCTGAAGAAGAGCCTGTGTTGCTCAAAACACCACTCCATTAAATAAACTTCTCTAAATGGGAGGTATTTGTATGTGGACCTTTCTGGTCGTATGTACGTTGTACAGTACAGGTATGTGTTGTTCCAGCACACATTATATTGAACATTGGAATTTGCACGTCTTCAATGTTTAGGAACTAATCTTCATGAATGAGGGGAGGAGAGGCAGTGCAGTAGATAGAATGCAAATTTAATTTGTTAGGCAAAAATCTAAGCATCAATGAATCAACGGGCTACTGTAGTGCAAGGGCCATGTTAAACAACATGCAAGCCACCCTGATTAGCTTAAACCCAGAGAAGTGCTGAACCCAAATGTACTTTGAATGTCCCTATAGTCTGCATGGTAAGTGGGTTAGTAAGGAAGCAATTGTTAGAACATACGGTAATAGCAGGTAAAGAAAAGAGTTATTAGAGAGCAAAACACAAACCGCTAAATTTTGCTTGTCACTGTTGCGCGCAAACCACCACCACCCACACACACACACACACACACACAATCAAGTACTAGTCCAATAGCCTAATATAGGAAATATAAACTGGTAATGTCATGTGGTGGAGTTTGCCTGTCAACATTATTTATACCATAGAGAAAATAAGCCAGAGAATCAAGTAAACCAAAAATCAGGACAGAGCAACTGAAATCAAAGATGGGAAAAGGATCAATCGTTTGCACTCCAACAGAAATTGAAATATTGTAACTGACGAAGGAAATTGGAATACAAACTAAATAATTAAAAAGGGGCACCCCATCAAACTATTTTCATTCCATCCCAATCAGAAGAGGCAGGGAAGTGGATATAAGATTAAAAACCCATGCAAAACAAATTTACCGCAGTGAACTCACTGAGAGGAAAATAGAACCAATCTTACTTGTACAAACTATGGTCCCAAGAGGGGTGGGGAAGAGTCAAAACAAGGACCGAGGGTAAGGGAAGGAAGAATATAGAACATGGAAGGGAAAATGCCAATTAGATTTTATTCTGCTGGTCAGTCAATATAAGCTAAATATATTGAACACTAATGTTGGATGTTGGGTCATCCTCTGGACTCATGCTGATGTTAACAACTTTCAACCTGGCCTTCCTATTTTGATTTCTAATAGAGCATATATCTAGACTCTAGAGCAAGACCCCTCCCGTGCTCTCACTGGCAGTCAGAAATAACTCGTAGATATTACCAGTAATACGCCTTAAAGGTGATAAAGCGACCGCTAGGGCTGGAGACAGTCTACCGGAATAATGCCAAGAATGGGTGAAATTAATTCAGCAATTAATAATTAATATCAATTCAACTCTACAACATTTCTCTTAGCAAAATACAAGCACACCGATGAAGCCGGTCGATTTGACATATGGCTCAAGTGTGTGTCGCCCAAACTGTGGGAGGAGTAGCGTTTCCAAAAAAAGGTTACTCTAGAAAGAATAATAAAGTGTTCCAAGTACTATAGTCATTAGTCTAGTTGCCCTGTTAGGGCAAACACACTAATAAACTGTCTCAGCGATATTGTCAGGGAGTTGTCTTTGTGTCGTCACAACTGTAAATGAACTGTCTCAGAAATGTGGAATATTTGGACGGCAGTAACATTAGAGTTTTCTCTCAGTCCGTTGATTCTTTGTATCCATATGAGTCAAACCACCGCGATCATGGGAAATGGCTGGGAAAGTCCCTGGCAGTCAAAATGCCCAAAGCGATCTTTATAATCTTAAGGCACAAACCAACCATTTTCTAAGAACAATATTGATGTAACTAAGAGATTCGATGAGTTAGCTATACCCCTATATATGAAAGTCAAATAACTTCAGTATTTTAGTTTCTAATTATTACTTGCACAAGCAAGTACTGTGGTCAGCTGCGTGTGTATGTAGGCCTGTCCTCGGTGGTCCCTAATTGGCTGTTGATGGTAACGTAATTAAGATGTGTTTCAATGTTAATGGTTATGTCAAAGTCATACAATTAGTCACACGTTACCGCATTTGACCCATCTCTTGGAGCGGTGAGCCGCAGTGTGTGCCGCGCTCGGGAATCATTAGTTGATTAGCCTAGGTATGTAAGCGTGTCCTCGGTGGTCCCTTATTGGTTGTTGATGTGGACGTAACTAAGATAGGTTTCAAGTTGGGAGGGCAGTACTTGCACGCTCTACGTGTAGGCCAAGTAGGCCATTTATGGCCTAGTTGTGTGCATGGCGCAAGTTGGCAGCTCGATAAGAGTGCATTTCTAGTTTATATTGGGAAATAAAGTATAAAACAAATAATAATATATCACTGTTAGTTACTCAAAAAGAAAAGGTCACCTAATCGATATGTGTGAAAACACTAAATTGAAGGCAATGGCACATTAATTAGGATCTCATCTAGCCTAAAGAAAGAGCAGTAAACACAGAGACATGTGATAACAAGCTATCTCATTGTTTTTTCTATGCATTTCTCGCCAAGAAATAATGCAGGCACGTTAATGACACATGAAATTCTGTGACACCAACATGGAAACGTCAACATCCCGGCTATAGCTAGCTACACTGCAGTGTTCTGGCAGTGTATATCAGAAGAACAAAATAAAATCTCACCGACTCAAACTGTGCTTGGTCATCTTCTGGCAGGTCTCCCGTCTCGTAGACGTCGGGCTCGTTAAAGGCCTATTGGAACAGTTACAATGTTGTTATTGTTATGAATCACATAGAAATGACAGCTAGCTTGTCTTTTAGCCTGGCCAACGCCCCGGCCCATTCTTTTTTGCTAAGCTGCCACATTACAAGAAACATACCATGACGTTAGCAATATGAGTTTAATCAGCAATATAGTCATATGTGGGCGAATATTAACACAAGAATAAGCATCAATTAACCATGGAAACAGAACCTGTCATTAGCTAGCTTCAATGCTAATCATGCTAGCTAGTAGCAAGCTATAATCGGTTAGCCGGAGGAGTTAGCCACTTACGATTCCTGGCAAATTGGCATATTTAGGATCAGCCATTGTTGCTAGGATGCGAAAACAAGGCCAGTGGGAGAAAAAACAGAAGAAGAGTAACTTAGTCCAAAGAATGTTTAGATTGTGTTCTCCAGAGGGAAGGGAATCAGACTGTAACAAAGGATGAGATGAAGCAGCAGTCTTCTTCCACCCCGGCGATAGATAGCTGGTCCTGGATGATGTGGTCGTTTCGTTTGACACGCTGTTGCATTGGTTTGTCCACCAGGCGGCGTTATGCGGGCGGGATAAAAGTATAACAAAACAACATGTATTTTTATTCCGTTATTTCCCCCCCTATGGGCCCTACCATGCCGTATTATATACCTATGGTTTTTTATATAAAAAATAATGAAAAAAAAGTAATGTAAAAATCTGTTTTTTCATTCTCTTTTTTTTTGTGTTTATTTGAAATGTCACTTTAATTTAAATGATATACATATGCAGTAGGCTACCCATTTGCATCGACATGTTTTAAAATAACTTGTTAATCTTATTCAAGCTCTTATGCCTAAATTGTAAATTGTCTCTACATTCAAACTAAAGAAAATATAGCTTGTTTAAAAATAACCAACAATAATAGTTTTTACTTAGCCCTGACTGACTGACTGACTGACTGACTGCAGTGCATATTCTTGACTAAATAGCCTACTGAATATACCGAATGCTATAAATTAATTAACTAATTAGTTAGTTCCCATGCTTGCTTCTTCTGAAGCTCGATCTGACATAGGCCTACTGTAGTTTTTAATGATTTTTTTAATAATTTTTTTGCATTGCGTCTGCTTGGCGAAGAGCCATCACTTGGTGGAGCTAGAGAGCTTTCCAAGCGCTCCGTGCGTGGTCTCAGACATGTTCACACAAGACAAGCACCACCGACCCGTGATGATGCTGAGGAGAGAGAGACGCTAATAGCTCCACCACGCCCCGCCCCCATTGAGAGACCAGTCTGTCAATGGTGATGCAAGACAAGGAGGCATGCATCGTAGAAGCCTGCACCTTCTCCACACCACACGCACGAACGCACACACACACAGTCACACAGTCACACACAGGCACATCACATGCAGGAATTGCAGCCAGCCGGAGCCAACGGAGCCAATCGGAATATACCCCTAATTGCAAATTTGCAACTCCTGTGTTCTGCAGAATTACGCGGCACCCGAATTTGGTGTGAGAGCATTTTGAAGCCAAACTAACTGTCTTAAAGTGACGCTTTTGTTTGTTTTGTATTTCTTTAATGTAATTTGATTGTAGTCTTATCCCCTCCCAAAATAACTGGAAATTGGGGCTGCTCTGCCAAATGCTTCGCCTTAATCGCCTGCCATTCAACAGAGCGAGATTTCATGTGGAGGTGCCGAGGTGGTAGTGTACAGTTTTACTCTACGCACATTCGCCTAACGGGAAAACATTCATTGAGGTTTTGGGAAACCCCCTTTCTATTTTGGAAGCGCAACCGATAATTTTCCACAATGGCTGATGCGAACGCAGAATGCAACATAAAGGTGTTGTGTCGTTTTCGACCACTGAATCAATCCGAAATTATCCGTGGAGATAAGTTCATCCCAACATTTCAAGGAGATGATACTGTCATCCTTGGGGTAAGTTGTCTTCCAATCTCTAATTCTAGTGCTAGCCAATGACTTACACTTACTACGTATCATGCCACAATCTTCCAAAGGGTATAATGCTGGCCGTCAAACATAATGGGCTATTTGTCAAGTATATGGCTGCTATATTACTGATGGACACGGCAAAAATGAATCAAACTTTAGCCAAATCACAGATAGACACTAGACAGTGATTTGTGACAGGCTACAGAAGGTGTCATGTCATGAGCTCTTGCAAGTGCTTGGCATATGGTAGCTATAAGCCTACAACATGACAACTGCTCTATAAAAATCTGTAATTTAACCATTAAAAGGCCAAGTATTCAACACCAGTGTGTGGTCTACTCATAAATGTTTACTCTACACTAAAGGTGTTAGACATTTATTGCATATTCCTCATTAAGATCATAAGATGTCTTCCTAAATAAAAGATCAGTGAACTCAATAAGCTTGAGGCCTTGAGTTTCAACAATGTAAATCTAAATTATTCAAATTTCCCTGTCCTTTTTAATGAATCATATCTACCCTCACAGCACCTGTTATTTTGGCCTATTTTGCAGGTATTGAGCTGGTTCTTCTCAATTAATTTTGACTTTGCACACAGTTATTCCTTTCAGTTTTCTAATTAGTAATAGGTATAGGTATATACGTAGGTTGATATGGTTAGGCTAAACTCTGTAAATTCATGGTTTTCAGCTTGGCTTTTTAATTTGTCTCAGTACAAATTGAGTTGCAGGTTGGCTCTGGCCGCTCTGCAGAAAGAAATATGGAGTCATATGGTGCAAGCTGTGAAAACAGGATGCTGATGTTGGATATACAGAATATTGCCTGAGATTCTCCATCTGATTGTGCTTTCTCAGCCAGTCATATGATAGCATCACCGCTGCTGGCCAGCTGGCAGAATATTCTATCAGTGTAAATGCAAATGTATTGGTTGGAAAGTGGGTCTGTCCTAAAAAATCATGCGTGCGCAGTTGCACAATGCACACACTCATGCACATGCACTTGTGTGTGTGCACGTGCACACAAACGCACAACCAGTGGGTGCATGATGTGTTCTCTATCACGTTGAATTAGTATTCAGGACTCATTGATCCTACTTTTTTGCACCGAGCAGCTTCTGGGCAGTGACCTCATCAGATGCACAGACCCTAATGAGAGTGATAATGAAGCTCAGAGAATTGTTTGAATCTCTTCTCTTGGATGGATTTTGCGTTGTCCTTTTTAAATTGCCAAGTAGCAATCGAAGAAAGGCTGGGAGTTGATGCAAACTATATAGAATATTGACCAATTGGCAGACAGGTATACAAGCCGAGATAAATATTGTGAATGTGCATCCTTCCGATTAACATCACAGCTTAATCACAGACCAGATGGATGAGGAAGACTGACATTCTAAATGCAAATACTGCTGTACTTGCAAGCTGTGTCCGGGTCAAACGTCACACTCACGTGTGCTCACACACATGTACTGTACATGCACACGCTGCTGCCACACACACACACACACACACACACACACACACACACACACACACACACACACACACACACACACACAGAGAGCACAAAGGCACAAAATAAATCTACACCCATTGGGCCTGAGGGTTTTTGTCAGTGGGAATTCTCTATTGTCCTTAACGTCAGATGCTTATGCGCACGCACGCATGCACGCACGCAAACACGGTGTGTGTGTGTGTGTGTGTGTGTGTGTACACCATGTTTCCACCTGGTTGTGGTCCACACTGCGTATACTCGTCTATTATTATGTGTTGAAATGAAAGTCATTATCTCATTCAGGCTGTGAGGCTGGCATCAGATACCATGAAATGAGCAGAGGCAAACATATTCAATGGCTCGGTGATATCAATAAACACTTCTGCATGGTCCTTTTATGCATCAGTAAGGAAAGTGTGCAGTGTTGTAATTACATTTCTATTCATGTACCCCACCCTGTCCTCTCAGTTATGCGCAGCTGGAGGTTTTCATCTCTGTAATTGCTTTGGAAGGCATTGAAGTCTGCAGCAGTCTTCATAGTTGTGTAGTATGTAGTAGTGCAGTATAGTCTCAATGTATAATTTCTTCCACAATATTTACCTAGAGACCGTGGAAAGTTTGTCCAGGAACCTGCACCTATATGTCTCACTAGAGTCGTAACTTCTCGGAAGGCTGCTCTCTCTAGGTCGTCCTCAGACGAGCCCTCCATCGTCGTTTCCAGTCATCCCGGTTCTCCATACATCCGGCCAGTTCGTTGGTACTTTGCACTCCTGCATCGCTCTTGAGTACATCCACGTATGTTAGCGCGGGGCGTCCTCGTGATCGATGCCCGTGTGTTGGTTCCCAGAGCACCAGTTTGCTGGCTGGCAGTTCTTGATGCCTCTGGCAGTGTCCTGCTAGTCCCATTCTCCTGGCTGCTATTTTCTGGCTCACCCTTGGTAATCCCTCATACAGAGTCATGTTAGTGACATGTACAGTCTTGCTGATGTTAAGTACTGCACGCAGCATTCTGGTGTAGCACCCGTCAAGGGACTTCTGCAGGGTTGGCTTCAGGGCCCAGCATTCACTGCCGTATAGGAGAACAGACTCCACTGTTGTCGGAAGGCTGCGGCCATCAGATTAGATCCGGATGAAACACATCGGCCTGAATGGCAGGCTGGCAAGCTCCAGGGGCCCAGTACCAGTACTGACAGTTGATGAAAACAATTCACATCACATCACAGCAGTGCTGATAGTCAGCAGATGTACATGGTTGAGATAGGCTCCCCCTGAGACTTGTAAAAGCGACAGTGACAATGTTTTGGGTGACTGAATGATTGGTTTGTCCCACCTGGGTGGCAGCATGATGGGCAGTGGTCTTGGTAGCCAATCACTCTACGGACACGTTGATCCTAGTCAGATCTTAATAAATAGGATTGTTTGATGATGATGATTCAAGTCTGAGTGACAAGGCATCTAGTCTACACTGCATGTATCTTGCACTAGTCTCTATCCTGTATTATCCCTGCATTCTTTGTCTTTTGTGTATTGTCGACGTGCAATAAACAAAATTAACTTGACATCATAAGTTCTTTATAGTCCTCCGCTGCTTTTTCTGTTATGATAAATATGTTATTTATCATAACAGACAAAGCAGCGGAGGACTATAAAATAACTGTTATTGTTTTAATTTCATGAAATATATAACTTGTCTTTCATAATGTCTTTGTCTTTCATCTTAATAATTAATGGAACTTGTGGATGGCGGTCAGATCGGGCTGAGACATAGCCCAAATGTGGAGTCATTATGTCATAGATCTGTCATAGATGACTGGCCACATGACGTCATATCCATATCAAGCCACACCATTATTAAAACCTGTCTTTTTTTGAAGGCGCAAGTCCCTCCAACATCTGGTGTTCAGGCACGTCATGTGGCAGCCAAGTCTATGGGGGATGTTTCCCCCATGAATCTGCAAAGCCCCCAAAATGATCAGCCCCCCCCCCCCCAAAAAAAAAAATCAGGATGCCCCCCAGGATGTGACATGAAACTGGCAGCCACACTGGGCGCCCCTCACTTCACACGAGTGTGATTCTTTTTGTCTCCTGAGACACTTTCAGGGCATGACAAACACGCATGCCTTGAGCAGTTTATAGCGATACATTATGCCACACTATGTTGTTTGTGACATGAAAATGCAAGCAATGCATTTATTTTCCTTCGATTTCACGCGTCTGGTTTTCATCGTACATAGACGTCCACCTATACAGTAGTGCCCTGGCCTTTAGGGGTTTGCCACACTGCCACGATGTGTCAGTAATAACCGCACTCAGCCTTGTGTTACACCCTGAGGCATGGCCTCTGTGTTTTATTCACGGTGATAGGACACAGCTGTCTTTCCACTATTTCACTGTCTAGAGGATAATGCACCATCCGTGAGGCCAGATTGTCCCTCCTAATCCTGTGGCTTGCAAAAAAAATAAAAAATAGAAGTGCCACAATGAATCACACTTTATTGGATTTAGTGTTATGAATACTTTTGTGGCCGCTGTAAGCCGTGGCATTTCTAATTTGTGCTCTTAGGGAAATGCATCATATTATTCACCAGTGTCACATGTGCTGTACACAAGGCAGAGGGGACAAACTGTGGGCCACACGTGGGTCATCTGTCTTGTCTGCATTATGTAAATGTCAGTGGATGATTGTAAGTCATGATCAGAAAGCAGTATAAAATAATCAGCTTTTGAATCATGGCATTAATATTTATGTGACAATCTGAGACCTGTGCCCTACTGTACACAGTAAAATCTTTAGTGTTTTTTTTATCCATTTATAGCTCTGAAAGTTGCGTGCACTCTCAGAGCTAAATCAACATTGAGGATTTTACTGTGTAGTGGTTGTTTTCCTGCCTTTACCACTGTAAGAGCCGAAAGAGCCTCAGCAACATAATAGGGGATAAACTGGTATTTGTGTTAGCATTATGTTATGCTTTAGCTATTGAAAAATAGCAGATCTACAAGCTCATAGCACGCCACCAAGTGGCGCGCTATGACCTTGTAGGTCTGCTATTTTTGAAAAATCAAAGAACCACTGACATAGAAACATAGCTTTTTCAGAAAACTGTCAGGATGTAGAAGACAGAATGGGTTAAGGTTTCTTTCTCTTACATATTACAGGTACATAAGAGTAAAATCGAACAATTTATTTGGTTTGGAACCTATTATTATTATGGCAAACTCGTAATTATGTTAGGCTTCAGATTGTTCGAGGTGATTTGTGTACAATGTGGAGTTTGTTAAATAAATGTCTTGGGCATGTAATCCTGTGGGGATTACAGTATAGGTGTCATATACTGTAGCAGCACTGCAGTAGGCCATCTGAACTTGACTGACCGTGTTAGCATAAAGAATGAACCATTAATAGATATAGATAGAAGTATGTATCTATCACCAGACCAGTAGTGTGGGTATATATATACAGGACAAGCAGAGATTTTTGTTGACCAGCTACATCAGCTAAGAAGCTTTGGTGAAGGGTCGTTTCTTTCTTCTTTTTTAAAAGATTTGTTTTGGGGCTTTTCTGCCTTTATTGATAGTATCATCAAGTGAAGAGAGATGGGAAAGAGGGAGAGAGAGAGAGACAGAGTGTGTGAACTGAGTGCCACGTGTTGCGGGCCGCGTCTGTAGCGTCCTGTTGCACACAAGGACCTGAGCGTCCTCGGGAAGAACAGATTGCTCTGTTCCATCCTGTAAGTGTCCACTTCAGTTTGCACACAGGGATTCCGTCCCGTGAGATCAATTCATTTCACGGTGCACCGCTGACACTGAAAGTGACTGAATCAGTCACCACTGTGACTAAAAGTAAAAGTCAGAGAAATATACCACAATAGCATAACAACCCATCACATTTCCTATATCCTCACAGGAGAGAGCTTTCATCCCTAGCGTGCACTATACGGCTGAACGATCATGATCAGTATAAGGACATGCAAGATGTGACAGGATTTAACAGGATATTAATAGGAGAGCAACAGTATCAATAGTAACCATAACAAGTAACAGGATATTCATTGTAACAAGCTGTTCTGAAGTTTGTGTGATGTACTGAGGTCTGCCAGTAAGGTCACATTCTCACCTAATACTTCGGTAGACTCGAATGCGTATAGGCGGGGAAATTGGGATTCTTGCATATTTAATTGCCTGCGGTTTGCCTTCACACTGTCATTCGCAGCAATTGGAAACGCAGCAGGGGGGACCTTTATCAATGTGTTCCATTCATAAACTAGCCTACACAGTGAAATCTATGGTGATAAAATTACACTCATAACGTGCATGTGTCGTGCCGTCTGGGACACCCCCCCCCCCCTCTCTCTTTCTCTCTCTCTCCGCACTGTTCTTTTGGCACAGCGCTGCATGAGCGCACTGATATAACTCCCCAGTCCCCACACAGTGACAGCACTCCATGTTTACGGCACGCACAGACAGACAGAATATTCTGTAGGCTATAATAGGCTACACTGCAGTGTTTTTTGTTGTGACCACATTTTTATGTGTTTTCTTAAGCAATTGATTAATGTACACGTCCTCATTTCGATCAGGGCTTCAGTCTCCTCATTCGACCACGTCTATCCACAGTAAAGGGACATCTTTGCGCTGCGTAAAATATGCCTTCTCCGTCTCCAACTGTGTTCAGCTCCTCACCCGCCACATTGTTTGCTTCATTTCCTTTATTTACTGCGGATTGCATTCACACCTGCACCGAATCGTAGTCAAGTGCGATTGGAAGCGAAGCGAAACCCCCGTTTTTGGGCGGAGTAAAATGCGGTTCTTTGCTGCGCATTAGGATTCGAATGAGCCTTCACACCTGCCAAACGAAGCGCACTTTCTGAAAATGCGCAGCAGGATTCGTTTTAATCGCAGCAAAGCTCTCTGGTGAGAATGTGACCTAAGGTACAGTCCAAAATCCCGGCCCCCATGCAGGCTGTGGTCCACCTGCATCACTGAGAGCTTCTCGGCCAGCCGGCGTGTTTGGATGAGGCAGGAGGTACAAGAACATGACTCTCACAGTGCTCAGCGGCATCCCACATGCTAGCTGTATACCATGTATGATGATGGATGATTGGTTCATGCTCCTGGGTTATCGCAATTGCTTTTTTGACCATTTATACTGATCTGCTGTACTTGGTTGACAGGGCTCCCCAGAGCTCTATCCTTGGCTCACTCTTAGTCTTAGCTTGTAGATCAGCTATTTTCGCAGAATGTCCGGCTGTGCCCAGAATACGGACACCGTATTTAAAGCTAGGTCCTTTATTTAAAATCCTAGTAATGTTTCATTTTATTTTCATGTCGAACATGACAGATGAGTAGGTCGACTTTCCTGCAATGAAATGGGTAAAGAACCCCACCTGTGTTGGTCACTCAGTCCAATGGAAAACATCGTCCGTTAAGGAGCTATTGATTCTCTATTTTCTACCAACCATTTATAATTGTATGGATTGCCTGTCCTTGACTACTGCTCCCTTGTGTGCTTCCGACAGTCTAATTTAGAAACTCCACAGCACTCAAGGCCACTGCACTCAAATCTGTGGAAGGACCCTTTTTATTAATAAGAATGGAACAATTCAACTATTGTCTTCAGGGAGAGATGAAAGGAATGTGTGTGTGTGTGTGTGTGTGTGTGTGTGTGTGTGTGTGTGTGTGTGTGTGTGTGTGTGTGTGTGTGTGTGTGTGTGTGTGTGTGTGTGTGTGTGTGTGTGTGTGTGTGTGTGTGTGTGTGTGTGTGTGTGTGTGTGTGTGTGTGTGTGTGTGTGTGTGTGTGTGCGTGTGCGTGTGCGCGTGCGCGAGAAGAGATGAAGAACATCTCTGATGGCCATTGCTCTTTTCTGGGTCTGGTAATCGATTTATTTCCCCTGTGTCAAAGCCTCAAGTAAAGTGGGATCACTGGATATGTGAGCTGACATCACACATTGAGTAGGCAGGTGATGTTACTGAAAGTGGGTTAATTATTTATCAATGGCCACTTAGGCACCGAGACAGACACAGAGTGAGTACGCATAGAAATGATGAGATCTAATAATGAGCATCTCCAACCCATTTTGCTAGTCTTTTTTTTTTTTGTGCTATCCCTTTTAGACTGTAGAAGTGTTGCTGTTTTTACATTTCTGTCTAAAAAACTATTCAATGAATCAATTTAGGGATCGTTAAAGGGAACCACTAAAGGGACACAGTTTAGAAGATTTAGAACACTTTCCTGGGGGTCTTTGTGTGTAAAATGTGGTTTTAAATATTTTTGATTTTAGTAGTAAGCCCAGTGTCTCTGATGTCATCGACACTGGGCTCACTTCTTTCCTGGACTACAATTCCCATAATGCTTTGGTGCACTGCTCCTCCTTGTGGATAGGGGGAGGACTGTCTTACTGAGACAACATGTAGTGTGAGCCCTGTAACCATGACATCAGAGACACTGGGCTCACTGCTAAAGTCTAAAATATCTAGTACCACATATTACACACAAAGACCCCCAGGAAAGTGTTCTAAATCTTCTAAACGTCATTAACATATATTTTGCAAAAAGGGTGAAGTTTCCCTTCAAGGAATTGGACCGTTAATAGGGAATCGTTAAGGAACCGGTATCGTTAAATCCTAAAAGTGTCTGGCGTAGCTGGTAGTCCAGCCTGACAGTGTGTTGCGGGTTTAAATCCTGATGGCCTTTGCTACGTGTCACCCCCCATCTCTCTCCCCATTTCCTGTTAGACTACTGTATATCCTACTATAAGCCTAAATCCCCTCACCTGTGCAATTTCCAGCCTCTGCCTCAGCCAATTGATGGCCATGGCAACCCCACACCTGCCAATTGATTACTTAACCAGTCCACTTTTCACAGTCAGTTTGCACTCTTCACACACAGGCATGACAGACAGATACAGAGATCTCCATGTGAGACACAGACAGACAGTTAAAATGGGTGCTATGATTACGGGTATTGCATACTACAGATATCTCCATTATACAGTATGGGCACAAAAGAGACACAGACAGATCGTTGCTATGGGTGCTATGACAAGTTGACAGGTATTATAGGTTCCCAAGTTGCATCGTTCCCAAGTAGGCCGGTTGCCGACGCGACGGGTACGTATACGTCTAGTCAGAAAGACAGAAAAGGCCCTCAAAAAACATCTTAAAGGAAATAAGATATTAGGGAAAAAATCCTAAAGGAGCCCAACCCTAGTGACCGTGATGAATTGGGCTGTAGTTTCTAGTTTGGACATTGCTGTTGCTTAGTCATGTCTGATAGAACAGCAGCTCGCCTGACTGTGGTCATGCTCGGCTTAACAGTTGATTCTCATTCTCTGTTCTCCTCCCAGTGTTTCTTGCATATGGCAAGAAACATGGCAGAAATATGGCATATGGCAAACAGGCGAGCAGGGAACATCTGGTGTTCCAGCAAACCATTGACAGTGCATGGCTGAATACACGGATGTCCTTGTACTTAAAAAAAAAGAAGCTATACAACATGTATAATATTTAAGTCATTCTGTAAAACCTGTGTCACTTGGCAGTTGTTTCTTCTGTGAGGCTTTTCTGTCTATAACACTTTTCACCTGGAATAGGTAAATACGAAGAGAAAACCCAGACCCGACATGTCCACCTCTTGATTCCTTTGCAGCAGAGCACACAAACTATCCAATTATTAGACAGAGTAATGGGACCGGGTCAAGAGCCACAATATTTTTTCTACTGTCGTACGTCAGAGCAGATGCAGTTTCCACAGCCCTCTCCAGAAAAATGGGCAAACTTCGTCCTCTCTCTCACCTTCCATAGGCCCTTCACATAGTTTTTTTCCTGTCTAATCGTATTTTATGGTGTAATGATTCCGCAGCTCGTTTCCCTATGACTCAGCAGCAATTTAGGAAGATGAACAGAAAGTAAAGTCCAGGTTCATCCAATTAAATCAGGAAGAGACTTCTAGGAGGTATAAATAATGACGGTGGAGGGAGGGCCAACTGCTGCTCAAAATCCTAAGTGCTGTATATTGGAATCAAATCTTATAAGATGTCCCATATGCATATAGCCGGGCCAGATCCTAGAGAGTTCAAAACGGGACAGACTTAATGAGATCTATTCATTAACTAAACGCAAAATCAATATACCAATGTACCACAGTGCTGCTGCTTTATAAATTGCATGCAGAAAGGTAGACCATTTCTGTCAAATTCCCTCCCACTCTCTATATCAGCTCATATGCTCACATTCTGCTCTCTCCTTATCTCTCCCCTATATTCATATTACATTATCTGCTGGACCTGGTCCGGACTGCGTGCATATGTGAAAACAGCCTTTGACACCATTTTGGCTCTGACAAGCACACTCTGCACTGGCAGCGAAGTTGCCGTTATTTATCATTTATCTAGCATTTATTTTTAGTCCGCGCGAGCATGCGTGTGTGAGTGTGCCAGTCCTAGATAAGACCGCATCGATTCCTTGAGACGTTTCTGCCAATTTCTCTGCTTTCATGTTGGACGGGGAGCTGCGACTAGCAGACATCCAAATTGCTCTGAGGATGCATCCTCTCCTCATTAGCCAGGGAGGGCCAGCTTTGCCCAGGATTCAGCCTGGGCTGCTTCTTCCGTCTGCCTGCCCGCCTGTGGCATTCACATGCTCACACACGTGCATTCGCACAACAAGACCCCCTATAGCATATTGGTTCTACACTACAGTGTATTAGCCTGGTGATGAGATAGCCTGGTATCCTGAGGAGAAGGGAAATCCAAGGGAACGTTTTTTCCCCCCCCTCTGCATAACCGGGACCTCACTCACTCCATTAATCACAGCCGAGTTTATCGAACTGACACAGGAGAACACTGACATCTACACTAGCTAGGACATTGGCTTTCATTGTTTTCTCAGAGGACTCGCATTGGCAATGACATTTTTCACGTGGCCTACAAAACGTAAACAAATAAGCGCAATATACCGTATTGTGCCAAATATAAGACCACTCTGATTATAAGACGACTCCCATTTTTCAAGACTCATTTGTAGAAAAAGAACATTGAATGTCAAATAGTCTCTAGTCCCTGATTATAATACGACCCCGTTTTTTAGGATACTTCCATTGGAAAAAAACGTAGTCTTACATTCAGGCCAATTGGGTCAAACGACAAAGTATATTATTTTTTATTTTTTTTGTTTTTTGACATTTTAAATCTTAAAAAAAAAAAAATGAACGAAAGCATGAACATAACAGTTTCAAGAACTAGTTTGTTCATGTTCACGGCAATGAACTACTAGTTCTTTTGAATCAATCATGAAAGACACATCACTAGGTGTGAAGTGGTGTTAATAATCCCAGAAGAGCGAATCTGTGAATCTCTTTCCAACTGTACTTAACTTCAAATCTTGGGTATCATCATAGACAACAAACTCTGTTGGAAACCACATATAGATAACACAAAGTCAAAAATATCCAAAACAATTGCCATGCTATACAAATTGAAACCCATTGTCAACCATAATGCACTTTACCTGCTGTATTGCTCCCTCATACTTCCATACCTAACTTACTGTGTGGAAGTATGGGGGTGTGCATATAAAACTAACATTAATCCTGTATTTCTGTTACAAAAAAAGCCATAAGATTAATACATAAATCGGACTACATAGAGCCAACTAACCCACTCTTTATTAAAAAATAAAACCCTAAAATTAGAAGACCTAGTTGACCTAAACACTGCCTTAATAATGTACAAGGCCCACCTCCACAATATTCTTCCACCCTGCATGCAGGAACTGTTCAAAGCACGAGAGACAAACTCAGGGGAACTGGTGTATTTAAGAGAAATAACGCAAGAACCAACACCAAAGATAAATGTTTATCCGTAAGAGGGGTTCGTTTATGGAACCTACAGCCTGGATAAGGATCTGAAAATGTGCTCATCAGTCACTGAGTATCCTAGTTAGAAATAAGTACTAGTAAATATTAAAACCAAATTAATAAATACATTTAAATATATACAAATGCAATTATTAGTAAGTAACGTATACATATTACAAAGAAGCAGTATATAGAGGGTCTGAGACTTCTTATCATTCCATACACAAACTCAATGTGCAAACTGTATAGGACCATTTATCGATTCTCCACCTAGTGGTGTAGCTAGTGTGGTGTGGTTTGGTGCAGCTTGATGGCAATACTTCCACTTCCATATTGTCATGCTGACATATTGACAACCAATAATAATGTATGAGGTTTGAGTTTTCTGTTACTTATTTTATTATTAATATTATTATTAATTATGTTATTTTCTTAGTTTACTGTCTGACAGTTTTGTCAGCTCTACTATTATTATTATTATTATTATATTCACAGTCACACTGCTGTATTTGATGTAGCGGGTCTTTTTTTGAACTAACATAATGTGGACTTTGTAGCCTCTTAACCACTTAAAGTCTATAAACTTTTGACTGGACTCTATATTGGTCTCCCTTCTTTTTCTCCAAATCTCTTGTTGTTTAGTGGTGGCAAAAACAATCGAGTCAGCAATGCATTGCGAATCGGCCGTGCACGATTCTGCATCCATGCAGCAACATGACAATAATTGATTACAGGGCTTAAAGTTCTCAGTCCTGGGGACTGATTTCAGTCCTGAGGATTTCATAGGGGTCATTTAATGGCATCAGTGCAGATTTGTAAAAAATCTTTTTCAGTCTTGCGATTTTACAGGGCTTTAAGACCTGCGATTATAGCCTGTACCATTTATAGATTGATTACACAGCAGTTTATTTTCTTACGATATTTTTTTGGCTTTTTGCCTTTATTGATAGATGTACAGTTGGTTGAGAGGAAACAGGGAGAGAGATGCAGGGAAGACATGTCATGCAGCAAAGGTTGTGACTCGAACCCGTGACACACTGCCCAGCGCTGGAGGGCTGGATTACCAGCCTAGGTGGCCGGACCGATAGGCCGGCCTAGGTCAACACAGCAGTTTCTAAATGAAATATGTTGTTCAGTTTATCTGGCTGCTTGTATGACTGATGAAACATTTGCCAAGTTGTGCAGAAAAGTGCGATTACAAACCCAATGCAACATGCATAGTTCACTGACGCTTGACGGCTCCCTGAAATTAATATTAGGATCACTGCAGTCACAATCCTGCAGTGATGTTCTGCTCATTTATCTTGGCATTTCAGCTGTCAATCCCTTTGATGCTAATTAAATTCCCTTCCATTACAAAGTCTCCAAAGATTTGCTCTCAGGGCCCTTTTATTATCCAAATTGGCTGGCTGCATCATTCTATCATTTGCTGCAGCTGATTTACTGAGCAAATCCCTTAAACCATGTTGATTTTCGAAACAAATCTTTTTCTCTGCATGACACCCATTCTATTTTTGCTTCATATACCAATTCCCCAACACCCAGTTGGATTTAGTATCTATCCAGTACTAATAATATAACAGTACGGTCATATTGCTAGAAATGTGTGCTCATTCTGTATTTGTGTTTTGTTCCATTGTATCATTTTGTTTTGTCTGACTGATCATTAATTATTGCCATAATGTGGTCATTAACAGGACTCACACACTAATGATGTCGTACATCTTGTTATATGTTGGCTAGGCAAGTGTCCTCCGACACCCATGCAGCTTTTGAGGATCTCTGACAGCTTGAAGTCTTATTTAATTGGGGCTGTGTACCAAATAAGCACAGTCATTATGATGCGGTGAAGTATTATAAATGTCCATTGCTATGTCAAATAGCCCGCACTGTTCACTCAAGCATTCTTTCTTCCCTTGGTTTGGTTTTAACCACAGTGTCAGCTATCGGTTAAAACGAGCTCCATTTATGGCATCTTGCTGCTAAGCCATTTGTAGGCTCCACAGTGAGGTTGGCAGTACCGGTAAATGGGGAATTTACAAAGCATATTTATTTAAATTATCTGTAACACACTTTTACTCATTTTAATTACTTTGCCTCGCGGCACAGACTCGGAGTACAGTTTGGGAGAAGGCTATCAATTAAGTGGAAATTATGCTGTCCTGCTGCTTTCTGGGCTGGGAAGGAAAAGATCCTGGTTCTGTGCAGGACCAATAAATAACAGGTACATTGTATCAGGAAAATAGGTCCCCAGGGGCTTACTCGCTGACACATTGTGAACCTCGCCTTTCTTGCTTTATCCACAAACCTAACCTAACCTAACACCTTGTCACTCCTAATGAGAGTCGTATCATCCTCAATTCTGCCACCTCCAGATCCTGTCTTTTCACCAGTGCCACCGCTTCGGTTTCATTTCATCCACGGTCCTTTTCCATTGCAGGAAGGGACGTTGAAGGGGAAATGTGAAAGTTATGAATAATAAATAGGCTAAAATAAAAACGTAATTTATTGTACGTATGTGCATTTAATGTGACGGAGCTCCTTCTAGATATCCCGGAACGCAGCAGGCAGGTACTGGCGCTCGGCTTGGACCAGCTCCAACACAAAATAGAATTGTCCCCACTCCTTGGGGTGTTTTTTTGTCACTGTATATTAGGGATTACGAGTCTTGCTCAGTGACACACTTCGACACATTGCTGTCCTTGAACTGAACCTGGGACAACCAGGGCCTCTGGCTTCCCTGCAGGCGGGAAGGCCATCCCCTAAGTTAAGCCATTCTACCCTGCCTGCACTTTCCTCTTCACCTGTCTTCCAATCCTCATTACTTTGGATAGTTGACCCCATTACATTGGTATAAGCCAATCGGGGCCCTATACTAAGAGTGCTTATATATACAATCTCCTGAGCACAGAGAGAAGCCCTGCCACTTTCACAGACCTGCAGGCCGTTAGATACAGATATCTGTGAATTTTATGTACGCACGCAAAAGTGAAATGCACATTGAAAACATGATGATAAGAGTTGACTTTCATCAGAGTGAAAAATCTGGCACACACAAATAAAATATTCATTGCTTTATTTAGGTGCAAGGACTACCGCTGTGTCTTCAAGGCATTTTCTTGCTACATTTTAGAGGATGCAGTCCGAGCAGAAAGATGCATGTCAGACTGGGGCTGAGTTACAGACAGATCGAGTTGAAAGTGGGTCGGCTGTCAGCCAGTAAGAGCAGATCATAGTACTTTTTAGACCACAAGAAATGTGATATTCCCTTTGACATAGGAAACAGCAACCAGCTATATGGTCTTTGAGTAGCAGAGGCTGCAATCAATGCTGTCTCCATCCATGCTAGCATAAACATACCCAATCTATAGACAACTCATCTTTTATTCAAGATTCATTTACATTATGTAAAGACCAAGCATGCAACCTGTAATGTATTGTCCTTGACATAATCAAATGAGATACTGAGAACAACCACTGGAGCAGACACAACTGACACACTGTCAGTTCATACAACATCAATCCAATAGAGCGTCGCAGTCCCGCCCCCCTAGACTTTTCAGAAAGTGTTTATTTAAAGACCTTTACGCCGCGGACAAAGCCAACTCTTGTCGTCACAAATCATGACAACAAACACATTTTTTCGGGCTGAACGAATAATTAGAAAGAAGAAGAAAACGGCAGGTTACAACACTTCTTTTTGTTGTTTTTCTTCTTTGTAATTATCTGTTTCGTCCAAAATATTGTGTTTGTTGTCATGATTTGTCACGACAAGAGTTGGCTTTGTACGACGTTTATAAGGTCTTTAAATAAATACGTTTTGAAATGTCTATGGGAAAAATGCATTGGAAAGTTACAGTATTTCCTGGGCCTGGCGTCGTCATGAAAGGGGGGCGCGACTGCGACGCTCTATACTGTCCTCCTAGTCCTATCTCCTATAAAATGAAGGACATTATCTATTCTCAATCTGTGTCTGCCCTCAGGCCATTCTCTTGCATTTTTAGTTAGTTGGTCAGTCAATCTGACATTGCACATGGGCATTGAGAATTGCCATGTGACAAAGGTGATTTTCCCTTTAGGCAGTGACTGAAAAAGATCCCAAATGTGTGGACTCTGTTGGCATACAGTACGCAGGGACTGACAAAGAATGATGATTTGTCACTTTCCAAAAAGTTTATTATATTTTCTTGCCACAGCTATGGGATCTGTAGTCTTGATCCCATAGACTGTATGTACGGCCATACCGCGGTTATAATGGTTGTTTGGTATTCAGGGTGACTGTGGTATAGGGGTGTGTGAGTTGGCCTCTGCTGGATGGAGATGGGAGAGTGACTCAAGCGAGCAGTAGCCTCGGTCCCAACCTTCTCATCTGCACAGAGCAAAGGCTGGTCACGACCTAAGGCAGAGAGTGTATCGTTGGAAGTGTCGGGTCGGATGTATTTTCCCCCGGATACCATATTTTTCGACCAGTCACAACAGATTTGTAAAACGTCAACGTCATTTCCTTGAGCGGTACTAACGCCAAAATCTCACTAGGGTCGCATTCTCACCTAATACTTCGGTAGACTCGAATGCGTATGGGAGGAGAAATGGGATTCTTGCATATTTAATTGGCTACGGTTTGCCTTCACACTGTCATGATCCGCAGCAATTGGAAACGCAGCAGGGGGGACCTTTATCAATGTGTTACATTCATAAACTAGCCTACACAGTGAAATGATAAATCTATGGTGATAATTATACTCATAACGTGCATTATGTGTCGTGCCGACGGTCTGGGACTGCCCCCCCCTCTCTCGCTCTCTCACTATAAGCACGCAGCCACGCACGCACTGTTCTTTTGGGCATGGAGGCACAGCGCTGAGCGCACTGATATAACAGACAGCAGCGCAAAATGTTTACAAGTTAATCGAGATGAAAGTTCCTACTCCCCACTAGTCCCCACACAGTGACAGCACTCCATGTTTACGGCACGCACAGACAGACAGAATATTCTGTAGGCTATAATACTATTACACTGCACTGCAGTGTTTGTGTTTTCTTAAGCAATTGATTAATGTACTCGTCCTCATTTCGATCAGGGCTTCAGTCTCCACTCTCCTCATTCGACCACGTCTATCCACGGTAACGGGACATCTTTGCGCTGCGTAAAATATGCCTTCTCCGTCTCCAACTGTGTTCAGCTCCTCACCCGCCTGACGTATGTTTGCTTCATTTCCTGTATTTGCTGCGGATTGCATTCACACCTGCACCGAATCGTAGTCGAGCGCGATTGGAAGCGAAGCGAAACCCCCGTTTTTGCTCGGAGTAAAATGCGGTTCTTTGTTGCGCATTAGGATTCGAAAGAGCCTTCACACCTGCCAAACGAAGCGCACTTTCTGAAAATGCACAGCAGGATTCGTTTTAATCGCAGCAAAGCTCTCTGGTGAGAATGCGACCTAGGTCTTGCCCAGCATGAGCGAGCAGTGCTAGGGTAGAGTTAATTGATCGACAGTTGTTTCCAATTATCTAATTGTGCTCTCTTTAATAGTAGGCCTAGCACTGCATCTGGCCTCAGGGCAATATGCACACACACGTGGTTCAATTGACTATATTTACACAGTGGTCATTTTGCTCTCACATCATAATTAGCATGTGGGGAAGAAACACCCGGGGTGGCATTATTTCATTAACTTAATAGCAAAATGGCCACCGTGTGAATATGGTGAATGGTTATTTAAATGCATAGCAAGCAGCAGGCACATATAATCCTGTGTTTTGAATGTGTTTTTTAAGCTTTAATTACTAAACTGTTTAATCAATATGGTTTTGGAAAGAATGCTCAAAACACTGCACTGCAGTGACATAGTGTAATAATAATAATAATAATAATAAAGCTTTATTTATGTAGCACCTTTCAAGAACAAGGTCACAAAGTGCTTAACAACAAAGGGAACACAATAAAGAACACAATAATAATAGCAAAACATTGGATAACAGAAAGTGAAAAATACATAGGAAAATACGTAACATTCACAACGATAAAGGATTAAAAGCAGCTTTATAAAAATGGGTCTCCAGGAGTGATTTAAAACGAGGAACCGAGTCGGCAATTCTGATTTCCAGGGGCAGGGCATTCCACAGTAAGGGTGCACGGACTGCAAAGGCCCGGTCGCCTATATCTTTTTTTAAACCAGTTTTTATGGTAAGTAGAGCCTTGCCTGAGGATCTCAGCTCGCGGGCAGGCTCAGGGGTCGAGTAGGTCCGAGATGTATGCCGGTCGTGGCCTTGAAAGTAAAGAATCTTAAAGTCAATTCTAAATGAGATTGGCAACCAGTGGAGGGTTGCCAGGATAGGGGTGATATGGTCAAACTTTCTTGCCCCTTAAGAGGCGGGCTGCGTTCTGGACCAATTTTAGCCAGTAAATGGATTTCTTTTAAAGACATGAGTAAAGGGAGTTGCAGTAGTCGAGGCGTGAGTAGATGAAAGCGTGGATAATTTTAGTTAAGTCGGGGCGTGAGAGGAAGGGTTTGATTTTAGAAATGTTGTGAAGGTGGTAGAATGAGGACTGGACAACCTTTTTTACATGGCCCTCCAGGCAGAGGTTGGAATCTAGGGTGACACTATAGGTTAGATAATGACCTTTAGGGTACACTTATGTGGCCATTCTCATACATGTTTCTCCTTATGGGTCGGTCAATCGATGTGAAATTGCATATGGGCATTGGCAAATGGTCAAATTGGTGATGAACTTTGCAAAATGTAATCTGGTTAGTATTTATTTAAATTTTGGACACTGTATATAGATCTCTAGTCGCAGTCCCAAGTCCCCAGGCCCCAGTCTCTTAGCAGTTGTTTATTTTCTTCAGTCCATCCATCCATATACATGTATACATCTCAGTCCGCAGCATTCATTTACATGTTAAAGTATATGTATATTTTGTTTGAGTGGATTTAGATTTCCCAGGAGTCTGTGTGCTTGTGTCCCTGCAGTGCAAGACTGTGTGTGTGTGTGTGTGTGTGTGTGTGTGTGTGTGTGTGTGTGTGTGTGTGTGTGTGTGTGTGTGTGTGTGTGTGTGTGTGTGTGTGTGTGTGTGTGTGTGTGTGTGTGTGTGTGTGTGTGTGTGTGTGTGTGTGTGTGTGTGCGCGCAGACTCCTCGCACATCCTTGGGGGAGGTGGCAACTCTGCATTGTCACTGTCCAAGCACTTTCAGCAGCAGAGACATGGATTTGTGATCGAATGTCTTTCACTTTCCCTTATTTTTGTAGTGGTGTTTTCCTCTCTAAGCTCATTATCTCCTTGTTACTTTCCTGTTAGCTTTTTTTCTCTCAGATTGTCCTCAGGAAACCAGATTGATGTGCTTCCAATTAGCGCTCGCTCGTTCTGGTGTGCTCTCTCTCCTTCTCTGCTTTCCTCTGTCCGTCTTCCTCTCTTCTGTCCTCCCTCCTGTCATCGTGGTGATGACTCTCCACCTCCTCTCCAATTTACTTCACACAGCCCCATGAACAGAGCAAAGCAGAACCATTCCCTCACTCATATCTCCTCTCTCCTGTTACTTATTCTCTTGATATGTTGTGCAGGGTGTACAGTTCTGTTCTGCTCCACTTCACTTACTAACACCCTGATCCGACAAATTCCTTGAATTGACTAGATACCGTAGCACTTCA
>NC_137863.1:39312270-39367270 GCF_963924005.1 Protomyctophum bolini
GGTGTGATTTTTATAATCATTTATAATGTCCACAAAAATAGTGGATCAACATCTTATGAAGGACCGTCCCCTAGAGGACATGAGGACTTGATTCAAGGCTTCAGGCTGCTGCTGCTGATGAAAACCTCTGCATCACCATATAAACCATTGCACAAACCCCCAGGGTTTCAGGGTCTGAGTGATTATGCCTTCATGGCTTTGCTGTTGTGCAGAAACCATGTGCAGGTATCTCCAATAGTCTTCTCCTATGCCCTGTCTGTTGGGTGAACAGCACTGAACACAAACACGATGATTTGTTCAGCTGATCACCCCATATAGCAATGATTTGATTGGCTGAGCGAAGTACATATTGGAGATAAAAATCACACCTGTGTGAAGTGAGGGGCGCTTATCGCTTATCGTACTCGCTTATCACACGCTTACCATACGCTTATCATCGCCGACTTCTTACTGACAGTTGAGAGTTGAAATTAAGCCTCCTATATACAACATCAATGTTTGTGTTACACAATGTTTTGTACTGTTTACAAGTTTACAATATGACGTAAAATTGTCCCTTCATTGTCAATAGGAATTTAATGTTTGTATAGGACAAAGTTTGTGCACACACACTAAAAGCTGGACATAGCGCTCCTCAAAAAGTGAGGGCAGAAAAGTGAAGACGCCAAAACTGATTGGCCGGAATGACATTTGTTATTATTTGATTGGCTGAGCAGTGAGCACGGAATGTGATGTATGATGATAAGAGCGCCCCTCACATCACACGGGTGAGATTTTTTGTAAATTAATGCTCTTCTACTTTGTCATACTACAGAGCCACATAAAAGTAGCAAAAAATAGCAGATCTACAATCACACAACTCTTTGTGATGCGTTGTGAGCTTGTAGATCAGCTATTTTTGGTAATGCTTTTAAAGTGAAAGTGGTTTATTCTGTGGGTTTTATATTGAACAATAAAACAGTATTATCAAGTGTGACTTAATAATAATTACAGTACATTGGCTCCATTGGAACACAGGTTCTTTCCCCCCATTTTCCCCACAGTTTTGGACATACAAGGATTCCACCCGACAGTGACGATATATATGTTCTCCGTCCTTGATTGATTAGCAACAGCAGCAGCTAATGAATACAGGTGTTGCTAATGACTTGATTATTCAGCCATCTTATGAACAAATTAAGTGTCTGGTTAGTCAAGGGAGTCGACAACAAGGTCAGCTGTTGCTCTGTTTTCTTGTGCACCGCTCTAGTCTAATCTATATGCGCCATGTCTCGAGTATGTCTGTAATCTGTAATCCAAGGACGTGCACACAAGCATTATTGTCCAGCTTCACCACAGAACAACACATTGTTGGGGGCCCGGACGGTTGGCTCAACCTAACCAGCCTGGCGTGGTGCTGAGGGTTCGACTCCCGATCCTGACAGCCCTTGTCGTGTGTCTTCCACCCCCATCTCTCTCCCCATTTCCTGTCAGATTACTTTCAATCTATCAATGAAGGCAGAAAAAGCCAAACAAATATCTTAAAAAAAGAACAACACATTGGGATTTGTGCAGCTTCATTTAAAAAAAGAAAACGGCACACATAACGTACTGTAATTTATTGTATCAATAGCTAAAGACTGTACATGGAGAGACCAAACCATTAATAGAATGCCTGGTTGTTTTAAAATCTGACTTGTTATTCACACAGTGATACAATATTCATAGAATTCTAAAACCACTACTGTCTGGTAGTTTTTATAATTTAATATTGTATTGCATTACCAGACTGGATGAAAAAACTGTCTCCTTGTCCTAATTATAAAAACCACTTTCCCATTCGTCTGAATATCCACTGGTGGAAGACAGCAATACACAATACACAAAAAAAAGCCAATCGGAATGGAATATGAGAAATGTGACAGATGTGTCTTGATCACATGACTACAGAGTTAATGTAAAGCGAGTTGCGTGAGGAGTAAAAATGTGTCTCATGTTGGTGCTATAACTGGATGATGTGAATAGATTGGACCAGATATTTTGTTCTGGCCTCCAGGGAGTGTGAAACTGCAAGCAGTTTCAAGGCGATCGGTCCAGCGGTGCTGGAAATTAACTGCTCACAGGGGCGAAAATATAGTCTCGGCCACACCTTCGGCCTGGCGGAGACAAACATACCTAAAACAACAATATTCTGTGGCGTCATTTGGTCCTCAAAAGTATAGGCCTAGTAATTGAAGCACACACACGCACGCACACACACACACACACACACACACACACACACACACACACACACACACACACACACAGAAAGACATGCACTTAAAACTCATTTACAGGCCAGGCAGTGTGCTCCCTAACAGCAGAGTGGGAGGAGTACACACTGTGTTTTATTGTGGATATTATACAGACCGGCAGTCTCTCCATCTTTGTCAGCAGCTCCTACCTAATATCTTACCAGCTGGCTGCCTGCCTGCGAGAATTAAATCCGGGTAAATAATTTAGTAGTTGTCTAGACAACATGCTGGCTAGTTCCTTAAAAACCTACTTTGTTTTATTTATATACTTTGGTAGGCGACGTGGGTGTACGATGAGGTTTAATGAGATAAATACTCCATCGTAAGACGGGAATCGCATGCCGAATATAGCAGATCTATAAATGTAACACCATATTGTTGTATACTACGTAATATACGTATAGATAGACGTACGTACATACAGACAGGCGTACAGGGTCAGGGTGCATTTATAGATGGATATCTCTGAATACACAATTGTTTTGACACGGGACAGAGCCATATGGCAAAGTATTCATCAGACTTTAAAGTTTGGATTTGTGCAATAAAAGCAGAGGAAAGATAAGTGCAACGGTCCCTTTGTCACATTCTGTCTCTCCCTCAGTCTGTGACTCCACACTGGCCACTCCCATATCCCATTCCAGCACACCCAGTTCCATTTACACACCTGTCTTCAACTACCTCATCAGCCCAGCAGTGAACACTTCTCCAATCAACCTGCTCACTATAAAACTGGACTCAGTACAAACACTCATTGTCAGTTCATAACTTGTTGTCTTGGATGTCCTGCTTGTTTCCTGATTTGACTACATTTGTCATATTGCTATTGCCTGATTCCTGCCTGCATCTTCAGTGTAAGATATCTGCCTGATTCCTTATTAAATACTTATCTTTACTATTATCTACTCTTGTTATTGTGACTTTGCACTTGGGTTCAACTCACTCTGTCTGCATCCCTGACACTCTTGTGAGTCAGGAAAAGTAAGAAACCAGCTTGGACGCTTAATTCACCCTTAGTCAACCTTCTGATTGGTCCCTGACTGACTAACCAGCAGGCTCTTTCTGCCTTGTTCCGCCCTGGTTCCGCGTTGTTTATGTTGAATTTGCTAAAACATATTTTTTGGAAAAAACTCAAAACAAACATGATATGCCCAGTCACCATGCTGCACCTGTGATGTTCCTTTTTACTGACACCAAGTTTAAAATAAGAATTGAGTGCACAGAATATCAATATGAAGCAACTGAAAAACATGTTCTTTCAATGGTAGTGGATGGAGAGAGAGGATTTTTGTCCAACCACGAAACGGCAACCAATGAGTACGAAGAGGGGCACAACCACGGGCGGGACTTGACAAAGGGTGAATTGCATGCCTGCTGTTGAGGGGTGTTGTCTGGGCATGACATAATGTGTGATTAAGTGGATGGGTGGCTGAATGACCCTGGAACTGCTGGCAGGCCACATTCACTGGATGATTGATAGATCTATATAGCAACAACAAAAAACTAAAACTAAAAATATTCTTTCACGGTCATGTATGTACACTACACACACACACACACACACACACACACACATATATACACACACACACACACACACACACACACACACACACACACACACACACAACACACACATATAAAGCACATGTACCTCAGCGACCCTCAGCATCAGTTCCACCTCATCTATTTTCTTATACCTCCACTTCGACTCTGTACTCCAGCGGTTCGCTTCCCCCTCCGCCTCCCTCCGCTGCTGTCCTTGCCTGCGAGCGCCACTAATGGAGCCGCCTGTGATGTGATCTTTGTTCTCTGGAGACAACGCGAGTGTCCCCGGGGGATGGGGAGCCGTCACTGCACTTCACTATCACTCGACAGACAAGGAAACGCGCGCTGACAGGCAGGCACATGGCGGACGCATGCACACTGACACACACACGGGCACATGCGGAATGCATGCAAAGTCGCCGGACACACCCACAAATGCAGCCATTCACTGACAGGCAGTCGGGTACATGGAAATACATGTGAACACAGACACGCACTGCATACACTTTATCACTCACTCACTGACACACACACACACACACACACACACACACACACACACCCACGCAAGCACACATACAGAATGATATACTGTTGTGCTGTTCAGCCTGTTCTACAGGTCCAATGCAGAATTGCAGATTAGAATGACATGTCAGGTATTGATGTGTTCCATTACTTCATCTAATGGCAACAATCCATTTATTTTGTTTTAGTTGTGTTGACACTTAAAGTCAATAAACACCGTTGAGGCGTTAAATCCCAACCCATAAGAATACAGTTAGTAAAGACTGATGATCGACAGACACACACACACACACACACACACAATCTTAGTCCATTGTGTACGTTGATGACGCTTGGTTCAGGGAGGGGGGGGTTTCAGCGATGTTGCCGTTGAAGCCACTTGATGTGGCTATCAAGGCCAATGCGTGAGCCGCATAGATCCATCCACAAGTGGGTCAGGGGAGCCCGGACGTTGGAGGAATGCCTGCTTCCCTCTGGGGTCGCTGGAGACATCTCTGACCTTCTATCTTTGCTGGTTGCTGTCATGTCATTTGTGAGATTGCCCTCAAGCTCCTTGGGGTTGATGGCAGTGCATTTCAGCAGGTCTTTAGTATAGTCCTTCTTTTGTCCACCGGTGGCATGCTTTGCATTGTGTAGTTGGCCGTAGAGAACTCGGTGGGGCAGGCGGTGGTCTGGTGTGTCCTATATCCACCGCATAGGTGTTTTTTTTGGCCACGGGCATGCCACGGCTGCTTCCATACAGATGGATTTTGTGCTCTCCAGGATCTCAGTCTAGGGGACCCTACGAGTGTGCGAGTCCATGTTGGTTATTTGGGTTGTTTGGTTGACATAATGAATGAATGAATGAATGAATGCATTCATTACTGTATGTCTGGAGTCATTAAATACCTTGCAGTTTTGAGTTTATTATATGGGGCTCCATCTACACCTAAAAGTAAAATAGAGGTATTAATTCAAACACAAAAGCACACAGACACGCATTGACACTACTGTACTGTAGGTATCTTTATTGCTTCACAATAAAGATACTGTATTTTAGACAAAATATGCTCAGAATTGCGATGCGTTGTGAACTTGTAGATCAGCCATTTTTGTAAGTAGGGCAAAAATGAACAAAATGAAAGAAGTTGACATATGGAGATACTGACAGCGACGACATTATATGCTGCTGCCGCTGACTGCATTTTGTTTTCTTTCCACAGGGGAAACCATATGTGTTTGATCACGTGTTTCCCACCAACACCACCCAGGAGCAGGTCTACAACACCTGTGCCAAACAGATCGTCAAAGGTGAGTCAGAGCTGGCATTCTCTTTCCAAAAGGCTTTTTTGACACACTCCATACTGGTTAACAAGCTAAAAGCTAAAAGCAAGCTCTCAAAGGGCACCTACGGACGGCTGCAATTAGAAACTGGCCCCCGTAAAATCTGAATCCCCCACCAACCCCTTTTTCCCTCACTGTATGTGTCTTTCCCCCTTTTACCTTTTATGATGATTTCATGTTTTTGGCTATATAGAAGTGTATATTTGTACGTCTCTAAATGTTATGATGAATTGAAAACGGTGGACCCTCTTGTAAACAAGTGTAATACTTTATTATTTATTTACAGTTAACAGTTTTTGTATTGCGTTGTGCTTGAAATGTATTGTAATTCTGCAAACTGTCAATCAATCAATCAATCAATCAATCTTATCCACCATGACACACACATGGTGAGACATACTGTACTGTCTGTCAGCTGACAGCTGATAGGCCTCAAAACCCGCCAGCCTGCTCTTATCTGCTGTGCGATTAGATTAGGCTTGGGCGGTATAATTTTTCATACCTTCTTGACATATGGGTAGACGCTATCAGTGATTTTCAACCTGTGGGCCAGTCGCCCACTGGTGGGCCATGGGGATACTGCATGTGATCCCCACTAAGATTTTAATGATCTAAATGACATTGTAAAACCCTGACAATGTGTTTTGATTGCGATACCGATAAATGGCAACATAATTATAAATGTTACTTCCATCGATCCAATCTAATTGAACAACGTGGGCCCTGATCCATAAAAGGCTAAGAAACCAACCAATAAAAAGTCAAAGCTGCTGATAGAATGTATTAGATTGTCTAGCCTACAATGCTGCTAATATGACGTTTGCCTACTTGGTTAATATATGTCTTGCTGGAGTTTATATATTTATGTAAATATAGCAGGGGCAGCCGTATCTGCTCTTTGTCGCATATAAAAACTTGGAGCATTGAAAAAGTGAGTTGCGAGCCTTCGCTTTGTTTTCATGAGTCTGTTCTTACAGTTTGGTAGCTTAGTTAACCATGCACCCCCCCTTGAAATCACATTGGATCCAAGGCGGAGTGGTTAACCAGGCTTACAGTTTGGCTCAGCACCAAGAAACGGAGGATGTGCTTTTTTTTTACTTTACTTATCGGAAATAAGCACCCTTTTGCCATAGATGTAGCATGCCTTATTGAAGGGCACGATGGATGCCAACACATCATAGTCATAATAGGCAGACTGTCAGGTCACGGTGACTAAAATCATGTAGTGGCTAATAAACTGCTGTTGTAGTTGGAAGAGGACATCTCAAGATAAAGTTATGTGTGGCAATATTATATATATATATATATATATATATATATATATATATATATATATATATATATATATATAAAATAATTCCTTGTCTGTATTATTGACAGAATTTAAAGATTTCTATATAGGCTACTGGGCAATGCCTTGATAACGCCTAAACCTAGTATCGATTTACTTAACAAATCAATCTCTCTCTCTCTCTCTCTCTCTCTCTCTCTCTCTCGCTCCCCTCTCTCGGATTGGCCCCCATTTGCATGCATTAGCGCTCCCTTGTGCATGCATTATACTGTCTGGTATTAAAGTGTTTGTATGAGCAAACACTTACCAGAACATGATGCAATCAAATGATGCTATAGACATGGACATTTACAACATAACAACATGCACGCTAATGTCACAGGCACGGGCGTATCTTGGAAGCGGAGATTAAATCAATTACCTGGAGATACTGTAGTGTCTTTCATTCTCAGAATGCCCCCCTTAACTTGGTTTCATGCTAGGTTCAAAGAGAGTGGAAGGTCTCATTTGTAACAGAATTTTCAATCTTACTCTGATGTGACTTCCTAGTCAAATGAATGTTATGTAACACAGCTTCCGAGCTAGAACAACCAATTGGAAATGAGAAGAAAATGTCAAAAATATAAAATAAAGTTTTATTTTTTTGGTATATGTTAATTTAAATTCAATTCAAATTCAAATATTATTGTGCCAGCTTAACCACTTCCAACCTGACAGTTTCAAATACAGAAAATAATTTGAACAGGGTGAGCAAAGACAGTCATTTTCAAAGACAGGCCAGCTGCTCGTAAAAGATAAGTGTCCAGGTTGAAAATCCCCCCCCCTCTCTCTCTCTCTACAATTTACAATTTAGGCATTTAGCAGACGCTCTTAATCCAGAGCGATTTACATTAAGCAAGAACAAAAAAGCATGGGAATACATCACATAAAAACATTTATCATCTATCTCTCTCTCTCTCTCTCTCTCTCTCTCTCTCTCTCTCTCTCTCTCTTACTCTCCTGACCTGTCTGTTTGTCCATCTGTCCCTCTGTCTGTCATTGGCCAGTCTCTCTTTTTCCGCTATCTCTGTCGCATGCACGCACACACGCACGCACGCACGCGCGCGCACACACACACACACACACACACACACACACACACACACACACACACACACACACACACACACACACACTTTCCTTTTGTGTCCACCCTTATTGTGAACTCTGTCGTCTGCTGCTCTCCTTATCTTCTCCTGTCTTCATTTTCTTCCTGGAGTCGGGTTGCCGCCCCTCTGTTCCTCGATGCGTGCTGCATATTTATGTCAAGGCTCGTTTTAGCCTGAGCATGACCGGAGATGGCTTTCTGAAGGCAGAGCTGAGCTGAGCCGTGAAACAGAAGGATGGGCAGATTAGAGGAGAGAAGAGAAGAGAAGCTCCAGTATGGAAAGGGGAGGGAGGGAGGGAGTGGGCTTTGGGAAAGGGCGCCACATGGCTCTGGCTAACAGCCATTATGCTCTCAGTTCTGCTCACCTGCGGCATCCCATCTTTTAACCTGATATGATCTGATGTGTGTTTGACTTGTAGAAGTGATGTTTACGTGTCAGGGGGGTTGATGAATTGGAGTGGAGACTGGAGTGGATGGAGAGGGTGCTTATGAAAACAATATTAGCACAAGTGTCTAAGGTTAAAAGGTGCCTATTTGACACACATTTATATGCGTTTCATTAAAAAAAATGGGAAGCAAATTGCAAAATGTCAGCCACTGATTGCTCTATGGTGACTTACTGTACAGCACTGGGGGGCATAGCAGCATGCATTATTTTGTGAGAGAGAGGTAATTTCCCTGCAGTGTAGATCATGCTGAGTATACAATACACAATCTTTATTATGAAGCATATTGTGCCGATCTTTATGATGGAAGATGCACAGAAATAGCCTACGGTATATGTGCTTGTCAACATGGCTCTGCTCTGGTGTGCACGCTAGCTGTTCCAGTCTGCATGCCTACATATTGTATCATTCTCACTTTCTGTCCTTCAATTAGTGTCTGTGATCAAGTGCAATATATAAAAGAAAAAAAATAGTGAACATGATTTTAAGCACAAAGTTTAGAGTTAAAAAAGCGCTTAATGTAGGTCTACCTGAGGTTTGTAGTCGTACCTATAAGGGCTGCAGTCCGTGCCTAAATCCTATAAATGTTCCCCCGATATGTCTGAAAACTGTTGTCTGCTCCTGTGAGGATGACCCCGGCTACTGATTTTGGGGACTAAAAAGGAACACCTTTGGAAGGACACCTTTCCACTTTCACACAAGATATCTCCAGGGAGCATTCATGCTCCCTGGAAGATGTCGACGCCTAACTATTTGTGTGACCCCATGACCTTTCCTCTAGCACTATATATGCTGCCTATAGTGCCGCGCCGATTAGGCGATGTCGGTGTGAGGAGCCGTACAGACTCTATAGGGACTGCTGGGGGGGACGGGGGGACGGGACTCCTATGCCTAATTTATGACATGTATAAGACAAGACAAGCCCCATGAGCCTCATATTTCTTGTCTCATTGATATAATTTGGAACAGGTTGTGAGCAGGCTCTTAATTGGCTCATGCCTCCTGAAGCGTCTAGCGTCTGACACCACTGCCATGGACGCAGAACACTTGTCAGTGAGCCGATGTATTGAGTATGAATGCTCAGAGCTGTGAGCCATCAACCATGGGCTCACACAGTATAAACTACTGGTTCCCAAACACTGGGTCGGGACCCATTTGTGGGTCGCGGACACATATGTCCCTTTATTTTTTTCGTTTCCTACATTTAGTTTTTAATTATTATTTCAAAACATTAAAAAAAAACATTCTTCCAAGAAAAGCTACATTATTCATTCATTAAAAACAAATTCAATGTTTTCTCAGTAAGTCATTTCATGAATAAATCAAAGAAAAATCAAAGAAACTCCATAAACAACTCCTATACAAGCTCACTGTGTGTGTGTGTGTGTGTGTGTGTGTGTGTGTGTGTGTGTGTGTGTGTGTGTGTGTGTGTGTGTGTGTGTGTGTGTGTGTGTGTGTGTGTGTGTGTGTGTGTGTGTGTGTGTGTGTGTGTGTGTGTGTGTGTGTGTGTGTGTGTGTGTGTGGTCATTAACGCAGTGTGCAATTTACATAAAAACATGCGTGCACATTCCCATTAGGGGATTAGGCCGTGGACGAAATGCAACTCTAAAATGTTCAAATAAGCCTCATGGTGGCGCTATAACAGGCTGAGTAACATTTTTACCTATAACTGCACTGATGCATGAAACTTTGCATGCACACTCCCTATAGGCCAAGGGAAAACATGCCTTTTTTAAAATAATTTTTATCCCACTATTTTGTAACCCATGTTTCACCCCTGTGTCAATTATCTAATGTGATCCTGGGCTCTACACACTCCGACAACCTGGGGAGAGCAATGGATTTGAACTCATGCTTCCTTCATGCATGAGTGTCCAAGTCACTCCTTTACACATGACAGGGGGGAGTTTCCCTGGTTGGACGTAGCGCGTTATTCCAACCAGTTCCTTTCCCCTCCATCCGGCTGGCCAGGGGGAGGCAGTTTAGAGACCAGGATAACTGCATGTTTTTTGTGAGGGTACCTACCCTAGGGGACACGGGGAGAACATGCAAACTCCACACAGAAAGGCCCTTTCGCCAACTCCGCCTTGCATGGTTATGGGCACTGATGACGCGGAGGAGAGGACACGCCGCGAGTGCCCACAGCATCCCGAGCGGGAATCAAACCCAGGACCTTCTAGCTGTGAGGCAACAGCACTACCGACTGTGCCACAGTGCCCCCTAAAACATGCCTTTTATAGCACCACCAGGACACATTTTGTGATAGGCCCCTATTACTCATTCAGATTCTGTCCCCAAATCCCACAAAGCAGTACACATGTGATCATGGCAGATCTGTCCAATATTTCATATTCCATCCTAATTGGCAAACATTGGCTTCCAAAGTTTGCAGGATTGGCCCGTTTTGAACAAAATGCCTCCTATTATGCTTTAAATGTACTAGGCCGGTGCCCAGCTGTGGAGCACTGAGTCTGTAACGATGGAAGTTAAGAGGCATGCCCAAATATGGAGTGTTGTGATGTCAGAACAGGCCAGCATGTCCAAATATGGAGTGTTGTGATGTCAGAACAGGCCAGCATGTCCAAATATGGAGTGTTGTGATGTCAGAACTGGCCAGCTCCATATACGTACATGTATGGAGCCTGGGCAGGGGCCCTGTCCAGAGCCCAGGCAGAGGCCTTTTGTGGCGGTTCTGGACAACCGGGTGTCCGACCGACTCGACACCGGGCACTGCACTCCCTGTGTGGAACGTGTGTGTCGAATTCTAATGGTTTTCGAGTTACGTGCATTACAGTACACACGTACAGACAGACAGACGTACAGAGATGTGGTGCATTTATAGATAGATTTCTATATAAAGCAATATGACTCTTTCTTTCTTTCTTTCTTTCTTTCTTTCTTTGTGTGATCTACTATAGATGTACTCGGAGGATACAATGGCACCATCTTCGCTTATGGACAAACCGCCTCTGGAAAGACGCACACCATGGAGGTACTGTACATTCCTGCTGTGTTCATCAAAAGAACCTCCCCCACACATGGCCCTGTACATTTCAGAACTACAATCCATCTTCTTAATACACCTCCTCCCATTATCCCAAAAAGCCCTTTCACGAAAAGAATCTCTGCAAGCTGTTTACTGCATCCATGGCCTTCTTTAACACCCTCGTCAGAATTCCCGCCTCTTGTCAAAGCATTTTGTCCTCATGTAGCTCTCCTTCTCTTCTTGCATTCCTACAGGGAAAGCTGCATGACACTCAGGGTATGGGAATCATCCCCAGGATCGCAGAGGACATTTTCGAACACATATTTGCATTGGACGAGAACCTTGAGTTCCACATAAAGGTTGGTGTGGACCTATGGGGTGTGTGTGAGTGTGTGAGTATGTATGTGTGAGTGTGTGTGTGTGAGTGTGTGAGTGTGTGAGCCAAGACCCGGCCCACAGCCCTGCCAATCGGGCATGACAGGTTGTGCGTCGGTCTGGCATCACCTTATACAATGTATTAATAAACTAGTCTTCAGAAGTATAGTTAAATGTGAAAAATCAAAGCTCACAAGTCGCAAGCTTGTAGATCCGCCATTTTCAGCTTCAGTGTTAGGGTAAAAAAGTAGTAATGACATTTTCTTTTTAAATCAATGCGCTTACTTCTCAAGGTTGAACAGTGAGAGAGAGAGAGAGAGAGAGAGAGAGAGAGAGAGAGAGAGAGAGAGAGAGAGAGAGAGAGAGAGAGAGAGAGAGAGAGAGAGAGAGAGAGAGAGAGAGAGAACAGCATTAGGAGATGACAGATTCTGGCCTCAAAAGGAAGTCTTCTCGAAACTCCCTTTCAAAAGCCATTGCTCAGTGATTGTGAATAGAGATGTCCCGATACTGTATCGGTATATCGGCCCTTATTTGTCATATCGGTATCGGCAAATATGCCAGTCTAACCACAGATCCAACAGGGGTAAGGGGTTCACACTATGGCAGGTAAATAAAATGTTGCGCACTTTTACAAGAACATAAAATGTATACTTTTGGCTTCAAATGGTGCAATAAGGTGTACTGTACACATACTTCCCAATTACATTGTGGGACCTTAACCTCACAGAAACTATACGCCTAAACCTAACCAACCCTTACCGTAACCTCAAAGAAACTATGCCAAAACCCCCCTAACCTCAAAACCACACCCATCGGATCTGAGGTGAAACGCCCCGAAAAGAGGGACTCTCATTACATTGTGGAGGTTGTCAGAATTATCAAGACACTGAGATAATTAAGATGACACTGTGGGGAAAATACACAAAGGGATTACTTGGCTTTTGCACCCACTAAAACCCTGCACGTAAATCACGTGGGTCACACCTGCACCGCTCAGTTCACACCTGTAATCACGTGGGTCACACCTGCACTGTCACTGAGCTATACATTTATTGTCATAGTTACTGTACTATACTGTGCTCTGTACTGTATTGTAGTGTACTGTGGTCCGGAACATCCCCCAGGAACGCGGCCAGGGGGCTGGCGCGGTTCCAGCGAGCCGTCCCACGTCCGAAGGGCTCCAGAGGGCTCTTCTGTACTCTGTGCCACTTTACTCTGTGCTGTACTCTACTGGCCACTTTAGGTGTTGCAGCTGTCCATGCTCAGACATACATACAGACACACAGAGACAGATATACATACACATATTGCTACTGTACGTCGTGGAGCGGTTAGGCACCGCTTAGTCTGGCGTTACCAGTCTGTTGCCTCCGCGATTTCCAACCGCTTCATCATACAGTCTGGGCCAACGGAAAAGGTCTCATGAGTATCCGGATACAGTGGATGTGGAGCCTCCTCGCCACTTCCATTTTGTCTTTACAGTCGCGCATATTTATCCTAATATACATAGAAAACATCTAAGGCTAGAAAACATCTAAGGCTATATAGCTTGTTGCTTACTGTACTGCCTGCCAAGTACACAGCGTTGCTGTGCTTCGGTGCTCTCTGCTCGTATTTAAATTAGGTTATTGTATACATACTTTTGGCCCCTTTTTATGCAAATGAGTCATTGCATAGAAAATGCGCAGTGCTAATATCCACACACAGAGAGTTGATGGTCACTGAAGCGCATTCATTAGAGTTGTCACGCACAGCAATTCCCTATGCTCATGGCCATATGGGCACTTTGGGCACGTGCCCATGGGCCCTGGGCACCAGACATAAAAATGTGTTTTTTACTGCCTGACTGTCACTCTGGGGCGGGGTAGACGGCCCGGGAATAGGCTAATATTACAGCATAAAACCGCCCCAAAATGCCCAGAAACGGACAAAATGTTCACACATGCAGGCCCTTCGAGCTTCAGTGCCCAGGGGCCCTCAGAGGTGTTAATCCTGCCCTGCTCATGGCAGCACGATTGTAGCCAGGTAAAGGCATGGTCATGCCAGACCTGTTTGTGACGTGAGTGCATATTTTGGCCCACTAAATCAGAATAGGTGTATATTTTATTTGCATTTCATAGTTTGCCATGTAGTGTACCCAGTAGGAGCTTTCAGCCTGCAGTTTTCAATCATCAATCAACATCCTTTCAGGGCAACTGCTGTGTGTCATTAATTCTATACAGTATGTGTGTCATTAACTTATTCAGTAGTGATGCTTTTAAGCCTCGTGTGTAGCAGTTAATCACTGACTGTATCCAACTTTGAAACTCGGACTCACTGCATGTCACCTTGAGAATGTCAAACGGACCTGCACAATTGCACAGCTTCCTAATATATAATTAATAAGCATGCATAAATGAGACTTAGCCTGCAGAGTTAGTTCAGTCAGACATACTCGAGGGGGTTCATGCCATGCTCAAAGGCGCATACTATATTCTAAGGCTGTCCCAGAACATTCGGGGTTCGATTGTTCGCTCGTTAGGGTTGGCACTCGAATCTTAATTAATGGGCTTGTGCTTGTGTGGGGGGTGTGTGTGTGGGGGGGTGTGTGTGTGTGTGTGTGTGTGTGTGTGTGTGTGTGTGTGTGTGTGTGTGTGTGTGTGTGTGCGTGTGCGTGTGCGTGTGCGCGCGTGTGCGCGCGCATTGGGAGAGACGAGAGAGATTGATAAAGACAGGGCGCTGTGCTCTCTTCAGCACTGCGCTAATCATGTTCAAGGCGGATATCTCGTGTTGAATTGCAGCCTGGTTAAAAGCACTCTGAGAAATGAATTAATTAGAAACTTCCTGCCGAAGTTCGAGTCCTAAAAACAGGGCTAGGGTACAGCCTTACTATACTCAACAGGGTTAACATGCTGCATTACTATGTGGGCGTATAAGTGTGTGCAAGTCCCACACGTCATTCGCCGATGTGGCAGTCAGCTGACCAATTGGGTGGGCTACTTAAGCTCACTAGACTGCATGCTCTTCCTGCCTTCCTCTGCTCATGGTTCCTGGTTGTATGTGATGTTTTCTCCCACCACCACCCCACCCCAGCATGCTCCCCATGGGGGTTTATTGTATATCTATCTCCCTGCTCTTTATGTTTTATGATGGTGTTCAATCGTGCCGAGCAGGGAGAAAATGCGCTTGAAGCTTTAGAGATACAGGGCTTTGAAAATCATGTTATAATGGAGGCTCAATGGAGCTGGATGGAAAAAATCCCATAGCTGGTGGGGACGGAGGAGCTCCATAGCAACCGTAGCAATGCTAGAAGGTAAATTGACGGTCACCACTTTCATATATATGTATTATTTCCGGGGGGGGGGGGGGGGGGGTACTAACATGTTCGTAGATGGCTGATGCCGTACCCTATAGCCTAGGGGATATGATTATAATCACAGATTAGAGTAATTGCAATGACGCTTTTCCAAGGAGAGTCACTATAGTCCCTCCCCTCCATACTGTGGTTAAAAGTAGACGTTATTTCAGTGTTGAAACCATCCCTCACGGTTCTCATGCTCTTCTTGCCAAAACACTGCTTGTCTCTGCAGAGCTGAGGATGTTAAATCAGATAAAGAGGTTTCAGCAGAAGTACAGAATGTCGCCAGTCACACAACAGTCTCACGTAACCTCATTTATCCCAACCTCCGTGTTCTCTGCCTGGAGGTTAACCCATTCTGACCTGAGATCAGATTCTAAAAATGTATTCTACATCCTGACAGTTTTCTGAAAAAGCTATGTTTCTATGTCAGTCGTTCTTCGATTTTTCAAAAATAGCAGACCTACAAGCTCGTAGCGCGCCACTCGGTGGCGAGCTACGAGCTTGTAGATCTGCTATTTTTCAATAGCTAAAGCATTACATAATGCTAACACCAATTCTACTGTACAGGTGATCTTTTGGATGGACAGATCTGCTTCCTTACAATTTAAATTAAAACCAAATCAGTCTCTCTGCTTCCACTTAGTTATGCAAGGCAGCATTATCTTAATTAGATTCTGAGCGTAAAAGGCTGCACAGTGCTCTCTCTTTCTGAGTCACCAGCAAAACAAAAATGAAAAATGAAAAGATTCAGCAATGAGTTCAATATAAATATAATATAATAATGTAATATATCGAAAATCGGTATAGGCCGTTATGACCCTGCAAATAATCGGATATCGGTCATAATTTCAATATCGTGAATCTATTGGTCAACAAAATATTTTTTGTATAAATATAGGGCTGGCTTGTAAGGTCATAAACTGGTAAATACGGGACTTTATGTATAGATAACTAGATAACTAAGTAAACTAAGAGTGCGGGTCCACATAAACTGTGTAAAAAAGAAGAAAAAAATAATTATATTATGTGTGTTTATGAGTCTGGCTGGAAATCTTTTCATTTCAATAAACTTCTATTAAAATGTGCCAATGTTTATTAATTAATGATTATTTTCAAACTGGCATCCAAGGGGAGAATACTAAATCAAACAGTAAATGTGCTCCAGACATTCACTCTTGAGAGCTGTTATGAAACCTATTGAAGGCTGTCTGAAGGCTGACGGAGACGGATCTGTAGATCTTTTGAAAGTATACTTTGAAAGAGTCATCTGTACTTTAGAGTCGTTTGAATTGACCAAACACAATATACTTTTGGACTGGAAATCACTAACTTCTCCTCGTTTGAAAAGGTGTATTATAGTCAAGTCTGAAATCATTCTGATTAAACACGCCTGAACCACAGAAAGTATTCTTGCGTGTCTCGTCTGGGGTGATTTCTTTGACCGTCTATAAGACGTCTCATGGCAGGCGAGCTAAGTCTTTCTTCATGTCCCACAAGTATAGTAGTATACACACGCACCAACTCTTCCATCATAGAGGTGATTCTGGCACGCAGATGGCTCCGCTGGTTAGGTCATGTGATCTAGTATGCCTGCAGTCCGGCTACCCCGACAGATTCTCTACGGTCGACTCCAATCCGGCAGAGGTCTGCAGGAGGACAACCAAAGTGCTATAAGGACCACATGAAGATGCTGCTCGGGGACTGCAACATTCCACCCTCCAAACCTGGAAAGGACAGCAGCAGATCGAGACACTCTTTCTGCCTCACAGGTGTTTCCCAGCTGGAGGCCAATTAAGACATCCCTGAGATGCACAGAGAAGCGCAGGCAGCTGGCATGAGCGTGCGACCTGTGCGGACCTGTCCAACCAGGTTCAACACACCCCTGCCCCGTGTGTGGACAAGTGTGCGGATCAAGAATTGGTCTAAACAACCACATGAGGGCGCATGAGCGCACCAAGCACTGAAACCCCCCCACCCCTGGCCTACCCCCTGGAGATATGAAGTCATTATCGACAACAATGCCCTCACTTTTGTTCATTATTGGTGGATCCACAGACATAGGTGGATAATATATAAGTGTGTTTCCACCCGACAGCAACGATATCAAAGTGAAAAAGACAAGCTTAATATAGATAAATTGTGTGATTTCGGAGAGGTCTAAGGTACGCCTCTGCCAATTTATGTGATGGCTGACCTCATCCGAGCAGGTGGACTGCCGACAACACAAAGAGCAAAATTGCAATGTGCTGCTGATTTGCAAATTTCACCCCCCAACGAAAAGTCATGGTTTTCTCAGGAGCCCAAAACATATTGACTAGTACTGTACATAGCTACTGTCTGTCAACGGACATCGAAAGGGTTAGAGAATAATAGTATATTTTGGCTTGACGACAAATTATCAGGTCAGGAACCTTGGTAAATAGATTTACCAAGGTTCCCTTGGTAAATAGATTATGACAAAATATTGGCTTTTTTCTTTTCTTGCAGAATTCAATCTAATATTCTCTTATTATGCAAGGAAGATCGTTGAATCAACTTTCCTACCGATTCTGGATGATGGTGATTTATAGACCCACTGCTGCCTCCACTGTAGATTGTGTTGTTGCTGGCTGTATCACCGTATACAGTATACTACTGTATCCTTTATGATGAGGTCAGTTCGTCTTCTCTGTCTGGGAGATTTAATAATCACACTGCTGGTAGCTATTCGTCCCTGGTGGGAATGTTAACTCGTATATGTTATATGGCGCAAAAGAACTGTGGTCCATTTTGTACTTGCTAGTTCTCTGCTAGTCGCCTCAGGACAGATTATTATTTTTTCGAGTGGTGCAACCACTCCTACAGACAGCTGTGTGTGGCTGTGTCCGTCCCTGTGTCCCTGGCTGTGTCCGTCCCTGTGTCCCTGGGTGTGTCCCTGGCTGTGTCCGAGCACGAAAATAGCGTTTGGTTGGTTTTCACCACCAAGTGTTACTGTTGTGCAGCCTAACACACACGCACATGTTAACTGTATAATGATTTCAGGTGTGACAGTGCAGTACAGTGACAGTACAGTACAGAGGGACCCCCTGGAGACCCCCACACGGTAACTCTGTCATTTCTGGACCGTTTCGGACGCGGGCCGGCTCGCCGGACCCGGGCCGACACCTTGGACGAACTTCCAGGGACCCCCCGGGGACCCCCACACAGAGTTGCACCACTCACTTCACATGGGTGTGATTTATTTATTTTATCCCACGATTTTGCAACCCATTTTATCCATTCGATAATTTTACCCAATTATCGAATGTAATCCTGGGCACTACACTTCCTCTGCCAACCTGCGGGGGCAGCGGAAGGACACTGACCTCATGCTTCTTTCTATGCATGAGGAGTCTAAGCTAATTCTTTTCACCTGACAGAGTGGAATTTCCCCGGCCGGACGTAGTGCGTGGAAGGAACACGTTCTTCCCCCTCCATCAGGCGCCCCGGCTGGCCAGGGGGAGGTAGTTTAGAGACCAGGATTACTGCATGTTTTTTGTGAGGGTACCTACCCTAGGGGACACGGGGAGAACATGCAAACTCCACACAGAAAGGCCCTTTCGCCAACCCCGCCTCGGGTATGGGCACTGATGACGCAGAGGAGAAAACACGACCCCAGCACCCACAGCGTCCTCAGCGGGAATCGAACCCAGGACCTTCTAGCTGTGAGGCGACAGCACTACCAACCCGCCACCAGGACAGATTTAAGTAACACTGTTTTAGTGCAGCAGACGATTGGATTCTCCTGCAACACGTAAAGCTGAATTCTCTTGTTCTGCTCCTGGACGCTTAAGGATTATGCTAGAGAATTGTCCATTATCTGACTGCAAAGCCTTTTGAAACATCCTCCTTGCAAGTATGCAAATGCAACGACAATGCCTGAGACAGCCGGCACAAACGCTCACATCCCTGGTGCACATGCTCCATGTGCATTCTTATGCACCGGTGGAGGTAATAAACCACATGGAGTTACTTTTGAAATGACAGCCTGCGACTGTACATCATGGAGCAGAATTGAGGGCACAAATCAAAGATGACAGCTTCATGCTGTTTCTGTCTGCTATAGAACACCTAGCGGCAACCAGAGGTGGAAGAAGTGTACTCTAATGTATATTTACAAGTGAAATTCCTGTATTCAAAGGATTGGTAAAAGTACTCATTATGCAGAATGTCCCCATTTGACAAGTTTTAAACATTTATAATAATAGACTGGCTCTAGAAAACATAGTGGAAACACAGTTTCTACGTTAATGTCTGGTGAGTGGTGGCACATTCTATCCAGAAGGCAGTGACCCATGAAATGCAGAGTGTGTTGTTGATTTTACAGTAGCTACGTATAACTTAATTTTTGTCATTTTTTTGATGAATACGCCCCAGTATGTTTACATTTCCTTTCACGCATGCATACACACACGCACTGTGACGCATGTGCACGCGTGCACGGTGCATTTTTGCCACAGCAGCTGAGAGTATAGTTTCGAGATACTTTGTCAATGGAACCCATACATGCCTTCAAAGTAATCTTCTAGTGTGTTAGGACAGAGCAGACAGGACAGGACATGAATAAACCAACATGATAAATTATACTTATCCAGCCACGTCTGTTGTTCTTTTCACGCCTCCGTCACTGAATGGATGCCCTACCCGTGGGAGAAGTGATAAGCTCGGCACCGTTTTCCAGATTTGTGTAATCTACCCTCCTCTCCCTAAAGGCCTGATTTCGCCGTACGACGGTGTCAGGCACAGACAATAGCCGATCTACAAGCTCTCAACGTGTCACATCCGCTACGTGTTGAGAGCTTGTAGATCAACGATGATGAAATGACGCGTGGGTTTTTGTCTTTCTCTCTCTCTGTCTGTGTTTCCTTCTTTGTCTATCTCCCTCTCTGTGTATATCTACAGTGTAAGAATTAGTCATCAGTTTCTTTTTTGTGTTTCTCCAGGTGTCCTATTTTGAGATCTACATGGATAAAATACGGGACCTGCTGGATGGTAGGTTGTACTTCTGACCTACAGACTACAGAAAGATGAATGGCTTTGTTCCAAAAGAGTAAAAACACTTCACATGCTTTGGAAAGATTTATAGTGTTTCTTGGTGAAAATCATCGAAAACATTTATCTTGAAGGTTAAAACTCATAATATAAAGTACATTAGTATGTATCTCTCTATAGAATACAGGTTCATCTTGTAAAAGAAAAAGATTTTGCTCTTGAAACAAAATTCAATATGCAGCCATGTCATCCAGATATTTGTGCTGTGAGCGGAATGAGAGGCTGAGATGGAAAGCTGCAGGCAGCCATTCGATAGTATCTGTAATGGAGCCAGTGGTGGAGGCTTCCATCGGTATGCAGGGAGCGTGCACAGGCTTAGGAACATCTATACCCCGAACAGAGGGCAATGGGCAGGCACGGATGTGGCGAAAGGAACAACAATGGCGAACGCCTGGTCGATCTCTGCATGAGTAACAACCTGGTCATCGGAGGTACCATCTTCCCTCACAAGAACATCCATAAGCTCACGTGGCAGTCACCTGATGGTAGGACCATCAACCAAATCGACCACATTATCATCAATGGCAAATGGCGCAGGTCACTGCAAGATGTTAGAGCTTATCGGGGAGCAGATGCCTTTAGTGACCACTACCTAATCGCTGCCACCATTAAACTCAAGTTGAAGAAGTCAATCCCACAAGGCCACCGGCAGAGGAAACTGGACATTGCAAAACTCCAGTATCCAAACAAAAACAAGGAGTTTGTGTTGGAGCTCAGAAACCGCTTCAGCACACTAGAGGCTTCTTTTGAAATCATAGAAGAACCCACTGTAAGCAGCAAATGGAATGCCATCAAAAACATATACACCGAAACGGCAAAGAAGGTCCTGGGCTTCAAACCAAAAGGGGCCAAAGAATGGATATCGGCTGACACTTGGCAGAAAATCGAAGAGAGAAAGCAGTTGAAGGCAAAGGCTCTGAACACCAAGTCCCAACGACTCCTCGAAAAAGCCAACACGTCCTATAAAAACAAGGACAGAGAGGTAAAGAGGAGTGCGAGGAGAGACAAAAGGGTCTTTGTTGAACACCTGGCAAGTGAAGCTGAGAAGGCTGCAGCCTATGGAAACTTGGGCACAGTGTACAAGATAACCAAGCGTCTCTGCGGCAAATGTACAAACCAAACTGCCCATGTTATGGACAAGAATGGCAACATCTGTACAACAGAGCGTGAGCAAGCAGCCCGATGGGTTCAACACTTCCAGGAAGTACTCAACCTCCCTGAGCCAGAACAACCAGCCAACATCACAACAACATACAATATCCTGGACATCAACATCAATCCCCCTGACTCTGCTGAGATTAAATCCGCCATACAGACTCTGAAGAGTGGCAAAGCATGTGGCATTGATACCATCCATGCCGAGATGCTGAAGGCCGACATTGCTACATCAACACGAGTGCTGACGGACCTCTTCCAAAACATTTGGAATAGTGACACCATCCCTGAAGACTGGTCCAAAGGTCTTATTGTCAAAATCCCAAAGAAAGGCAACCTCAAGAACTGCGACAACTGGCGTGGAATCACACTTTTATCTATTCCAAGCAAAGTGTTCTGCAGAGTCCTTCTCAACAGGATGGAGACAGCCATTGACACCAGGCTTAGACAGGAGCAAACAGGCTTCAGGAAGGGAAGAGGATGTACAGACCAGATATTTGCTGCGGAACATAATAGAGCAGTGCCTAGAATGGAACACACCCCTCTACATCAATTTCGTGGACTTCAAGAAGGCTTTTGATAGTGTCCACCGAAACACCCTCTGGAAGATACTGAACTCCTATGGGATACCACCAAAGCTCATATCCATCATAAAAACATTCTATGAACATTTTGAGTGTAGTATCATCATGGGGAATAACCTCTCTGAGGCGTTTCCCGTGAAGTCCGGAGTGAGGCAGGGGTGCATCATCTCTCCTATCCTCTTCCTTGTCGCCATTGACTGGATCACCACCAACACCACAGCTGACAGACCGAGAGGCATCCAGTGGACCCTATTCTCCCAGTTGGAAGACCTTGACTTCGCTGATGATCTTGCTCTCCTATCCACAAACCACAACAACATGCAGGCTAAAACTGACAGGCTTAGCACCTTCGCCAGACAGGTCGGACTCGGTATAAACACCTCAAAAACACAAGTGTTGTGTGTGAACTCCACCCCCACACAACCCATCCTTGTCGATGAAAAACCACTCGAGTTTGTGGACGATTTCACCTATCTGGGCAGCCTTATCAGTAAGGACAGTGGGGCATCAAAAGACATCAGAGCAAGGCTGGGAAAGGCTCAGGGTGCCTTCTCCCAACTCCGATCCATCTGGAAATCCAAAAAGTATAGCCTCAAAACGAAGATGCTCATATACAACAGCAATGTCAAGTCTGTTCTGCTGTATGGATCTGAGAGCTGGAGAGTGGTCAAGACAGACACAAGGAAAATGGAAGTGTTCCACAACAGATGCCTAAGACGTATATGTCAGATCTTTTGGCCAAATAAAATATCCAACAATGAACTGTACAAACAAACAGGGAGCCGGAGCATTACAAAGGACATTACACACAGACGACTGAGATGGCTAGGGCATGTACTGAGAATGGAGCAGGACTGCATCACAAAGGTGGCTTTAAGATGGACACCACCAGGAAAAAGAAAACCTGGGAGGCCCAAGACCACCTGGCGCAGAACTGTGACGCAGGAGCTGGAACAGATGAATCTGTCCTGGGGAGAGGCGCAACATGCTGCCAGAGATCGAATGAAATGGAGAGCGCTCATTGAAGCCTTATGTCCCATTGGGGACGAAGAGGAGTAAGTAATACCCCGAACAGGAAAGGGGAAGACAGCAAGGGAAACGAGAAGAATAGACGCAGCAATAGGGAATCACACCTATATGTGCAGGATTGTAAGATAAGGAAGCAGGAACATTGAGCACGATTTATACTTCATAGTTCGCTGCTGTGTCAAGTGCCAAAAAATTGATCTACAAGCTCACAACACATTGCATCTGCGACGCTTTGTGAACTTGAAGATCTGCTATTTTTGCCGTGTGAGCCACTTGCACGACGGAGTAAACATTTTGCAGTGCAGAGACGCAGTGTGTATGAATGTCTAAATATGGACACTCGAACACATTAACGCCGTTACAATACGTGCACATATAGAAACACAAGCGAGCCACGCACACACACACAGACACACGCACGAGGCTGCAACAAAATTATAATAGCGAAAGCCCAATAATGTGATTTGCTCATAAACGGCATCTTTCGAAAGTTCCCCTTTGAAGTCCTGTACTGAAGCAGGTTCACCTTGTGTAGTTGCATTCGTGAATTGTTTTGAATAGTATATTCATGGAATAAATTGTATTGCATTTGTTGAGACATTTACCTTGCTTAACCTCCCAGTGAGTTTGACAAAATAGTTCAGCTCAGTTAATAGCAAAGGCCTTGGACTGAGAACCACCGGATATTAGCTGGAGGCTTGGATTGGATTTTCTTTTTCTAGCCACTCAGAAATGAAAAGGCAGCGAGCCAAAGGTACATGTCTCATTATAGATGTTCTCAATAGCCACACAGACCTGCACTTACATACAGGCACGCACCCACGGATAAGCACACACACACACACACACACACACACACACACACACACACACACACACACACACACACACACACACACACACATTTTTACTAGTTGACTAGTTGCCTAGTTTACTAGTCGAAAAAAATTGTACATCTAGCATTCTAGCTGATCTTGAGGCCTACAAAAACAGGAGAATCAACTAGTCAACTAGTACCAGCAAGGTCGACTATTGGATTTACTAGTCGACTAGTTGAATAGTCGACTAAGCCCTAATACACACACACACATACACACACACACGCGCACACACATACACACATACACACAACACACACACACATACACATACACTTAACAACCTCTTTCCTTGATCACTTTCTCATTGCAGTGACAAAAACCAACCTGTCGGTGCATGAAGATAAATACAGGGTTCCTTACGTGAAGGTGAGTGATTATGCACTTTGATGTGATTCTAAATGACTGTCTCTTCATTATGCACAATTCCATTTACATACATACAATTTGGTGGATTCTAATTTGAACTGACGGAAAATCTGGAAAAGGCTGTTCAGTGTGCGCATTTTGTGGTTGATGGGGCATTGGGCCACATTGGTGTGTAGATTTGTGTGCACAATTTGTTGCGGTGTGATTCGCCTGTAGGGTGTTGTTAGATAGCGGGTCACATAAATATTGGTGTGTGTGACCGTATTGATTTGATACAGCACACTCATTCTCATATATATATGTAACTGTGCACGTGCACTGTGTCTTTGTGTCATGCAGGGCTGCACTGAGCGGTTCGTCACAAGTCCAGAGGAGGTGATGGACGTTATAGACGAAGGCAAAGCCAATCGTCATGTTGCTGTCACCAGTGAGTCATTCCACTGCTCTCTCAATCTCGTGTCTCTCTTCAGCCCAGATGACATTTGTTTTTTTTAAAAGTCAAAGTTCAATGCTGAGATAAAATCACACCCGTGTGAACTGAATTAGCAGACACCTCTCTCTCCCCCTCCCCCTCTCCCTCTCTTTCTCTCTCTCTATCTGTAATTAGCAGGCAACAGTGCAACACTATCTCTCTCTCTCTCTGTTTCTAGCACAACAGCGCCACTTTTGCCCCTACTGGTACTCTAAACATAGGGACACGTACAGTACGTGGACATGGGGACATTGCTGTTCCGCACCACTCAAACATCACTTCACATCACTGTGAAGTGAGGGTCGCTCTTATCATCGTACATACATCATAAATATGTCTATTTGCACAGACACTATGACATACAATTCTCCATACATCTCCAGTCAATGGGAATTTAATGTTTGTGTAGGACAAAGTTTGTGGACAAACACCAAAAGCTGGATATTAGAGGGGCTAGCACCCCTCTAAAAAAAGACGCTGTCCTCTCCGAGCTGTTAGGTGTAAGGGAGAATATAGTTCACCTTGAGGCTGAAAGTGAATGTGCATTTCTTTTAACAACCGTGTCTACAGTGATAAATTGACTGACAGCCCTTGTTTGTTCCTCTGACCTTTGAGAGACATAATGGTTTCCTCGGAGTCTCAAATTTGTCCACATTTCACTCCCTCACTCCTCTCCTCTCCTCTCCTCTCCTCTCCTCTCCTCTCCTCTCCTCTCCTCTCCTCTCCTCTCCTCTCCTCTCCTCTCCTCTCCTCTCCTCTCTGCTCTCCTCAGACATGAATGAGCACAGCTCGCGGAGTCACAGCATCTTCCTCATAAACATCAAGCAGGAACACGTGGAGACCGAGCAGAAACTGTGTGGAAAGCTTTACTTGGTTGACCTCGCTGGCAGTGAGAAGGTAGGAGAGAGGTCGAAGGTGCATGCTATAGAGTCAAAGACAAATACACACAATGGAGCCCTTTGGGAGGTGCAGTGGTATGTTTACGTTTCCCTCCACAGTGGAGAGTAGGGGTTATCCGCAGTGCCTCCGGCATGGTCAGGCACTTCAGCGAACACAGTTGGCCGTGTTGGAGGGTGGGAGCCGACTCATGCTGGTTGATCGCATGCGCGTGTCTCAAGAGGAACTGGGAAGCACAGCATGCTCCTTCGCATGCATTACGCCCTCCCGCTGAAACTTGTCAGGTGAAAAGAAGCAGCTGCTGACTATGGTCCCATGTGACCATCACCAGGGGTTTACAGTGACACACACACGTGGGGGGAATTGTCATAACTGCTAAATTGGAAGAAAGGGGGAAGAAAATGACTGGAAAGAAACACAGTGACGTTCATTGCCTGCACGGTTCTGTAGCTCTGGGACCAAAGTTCTTTTAGCAATGCCTGCTTTTTAAGTGTCAATGTATGAAATGGAGAAAGGCACAGGCAGAACTGAACAGTGCAGCTCTCTGCCAGCAGGTGAAATCTGATTAACCCATTTAGGACTGAGTTTCATTCTAAAAATGCCTTCTAAATCCTGACCCAAGTTTTCTGAAAAAGGTTAAAAAGAATAATACTAACAACGAAATTACAAAACTGCTGCTATATACTGTAGCAACAAGAACCCCAAAAGGGCTTCCGTCCTGAAGGGTAAAACACCAAAAGGGGTTCCCGTCCTCAAGGGTAAAACACCACCCGTTCTCAAGGGTAAAACACCACCCGTTCTCAAGGGTAAAACACCAAAAGGGGTTCCCGTCCTCAAGGGTAAAACACCAAACGGGGTTCCCGTCCTCAAGCGTTAAACACCAAACGGGGTTCCCGTCCTGAATAGGTTTGTATTGAATGTTTGCTTCAGAGTAGAGGGTGGGTGGCACGGGTCCACTCGGAACCGATTCATTCCTCTTGGGGGACGTTTCCCGGGCAGGCGCGGTAAATCAGAATGTTTCTCGGCTCCGTCTGGTCCAAATATCCTCTGCCCTGTTTCGGAACGGATCCAATTTTATGGACCTGTGCTACCCTCTACTTCAGAGTGTAAGTCGGGTGGGATTTAAACCTTTGACGAGAATCCATATTAAATGGTAAATGTAATAGTGCCCAGGTCCGTCTGACCACCACAGACATGGGCATAAGGGCAGAAAGAAAATCCAGAACAGAAAAGACAGAGGTCAATTTGAGGAGAGGCCCCAAGAACCATGTACACATTGTACAGCAATTGCCTCCCACACTTGGGCTGTATTTTACGTGTACCAGGTCAAATGGCATTGATAACCCAGGTCTTAAGTTAAGTAATAAGACCTGGTACTTAAGACACGCAAAATACAGCCCTTATAACTGATAACGGGTGAAAGTCGAGTCATCACCTCAGTAAAAAAAAAAAACATATACGCACAACGGGGAGGGACTAATGTACATCAGAGACATGACTGAACTAGACTGAGCTGGAGTTCTTGATTCCTGGATGTGCTTCTATACTGCTGTGCTGGTATTGACGCCGAACATATAGGATATCCCTGGAGACACCCATGCATTTAGCAAAGTTCGCTTTCGACGATGCTAGGGTCACATACTCTGGATAGATTGCTGACTGTTGTGCTTTTAAGATAATACGTGCTGATGTAGTGTCTCTATACAACCCATCTCAGTGGTCCCTGGGGGAGAAGGGAATGGCAATGCTCCAGTAACTCCTTAGACTCTCAGACTGGATATTATTGACTGTCTGTGTGATATTTGTACTTTATTTTGACAAATGTTGGGAAGAAGGGATTCTCCTATTGCTATATGTTACAGTCTGTCGCACACTACTTAGTAAGTCAACCGCTGTCCCGAGGAAATGTCCCAAGAAGCATTCCTGTAGGGCTTAACTTTAATAGCTGTCAGAATTCCTCTAGAAATCTAGTTTCCGATCACACCTTATGTATTTTTCACATTACAGTGCAATTTGTCATTGTCTTGGCTTGATCCTAGGTAAATCAATTTTTATCAACCCCGCAATGTCAGCCAGTGACGTAGAGTCTGTCGGGGCCAGGGGGCCACAGCCCCCATGAGGAATTGGACCAGGGGTCTCGGCCCCCATGAGCAATTGGACCTGAATTATATGTGACCAGATTTGACTGAGAGCCTGCCATCGCGCAAATCCCAGCTTTTCAGCAGAGGAGAAAAAATTTCACAATGAAACCACCAGCAGCAAGAACACCCTGGCTGGCAACAGCGATGCCAGCCTGCCGTTGAAACCTTCCGCCGTCCCAGCGACAGAACACAGAACCTGCCGAGGCGGACAGGACTACTGGACTAGCCTGCAATCATGGCATTTAAACATGCTCTTCTGTTTATAATCTAGACACTGTGACACGTTGTGACACAAATAAGTGTTTAGAACCTAATCGCTTGAGTTTAGTGTGAAAAAAAAAAACGTTTTCCCCACGGGGACGATTATAAAAACATTTCGTCTCTCATGTCAGCTGTCAGTTGACATCAAAAACTGTAGACTTCGCGGCGGAGCTTATCCGCAGGTATTGCACTGTTGTGATCTAATCTAACGCCTTTTTTGTGTTGGTGTGTTCAGGTCAGTAAGACGGGCGCAGAGGGATCCGTGCTGGATGAAGCAAAAAACATCAACAGGTCTCTGTCTGCCCTGGGGAACGTCATCTCAGCCTTAGCTGAAGGAACGGTACGATGTTGTCTGGATGCTCCTCTGGGCCATATAGGCCTCTTTCAATTGCTTCAGACTCAGCCGTGGAACTGCATGTTTTCTATAGCCTGTGAACGTTCCCTGCCTGTGTACTGTATAGTACACACTAGAGTCACTGCACTGCATTGGATTAGGTTAAATGGGCAGCTTAGAACAGCTTTTAAAAAGGGCCCCAACGAGGTATTTCTTGTAATTATACGTTAAACACCAAATTACCACCACATTGACACAGCAACAATTACAGTAGGTGAACAGTACAGTAGCTTGTTTGTCATGTTATTAACACGGGCTAGTGATCTAAAATGGTCAATCTTTTTACATGTAAGGACCCCCAGTTTTATATCGTCTCTGTCGTACAGAAACCAGCTAACTACATATTTGAGCTTTTCATTTTTTTATTTTCAAAAATCAACACTATTGGAGGGTTGAACATCCTTTATGTCTGTGTGTTGGTTAAAAAAATATTGAACCAATGAAAAATATTAAAAAGCCGTTCTGACCTAACATAACTCCATTGGATCCTCAAACAGTCCTCAAATCCTCAAAATGTACAGTAAATCCACCCCCACTCCCCGGGCCCTGTGCCAAACACACAGGGGAGCACATGGCTGCAGTGCAGACTCCGAGATCCAAACATAAACAAACTAACGAGGCAAGGTTTCCCCCCGTAGTCTGTTAAAAGTAACTCTGCAGTGTACCTTGTGTTTTCTATTAAGGCCAGCAATATGTGACAATAAATGAGTTCATAAACTATAGCATTTCTCTCGCTAATTCTACTGTAACTCTGTGAACCCCTCTTTGCAGAAGTTATTGCAATATTTAAATTCCTCCTGCCTATTATTGTAGGCCTATATAAGAAGTGTCATGAAGCATCAGGGCTTTAATTCACACGTCATGATGAGCTTGGAGATCCATTGTCAGCTGTTCTTATCAATGATGGACAATGATGGAGAAAACCTCCTAACTCCACTTGAGCTGGATTTGGGTAAAGTGGTGATAATATAACCAGACATGCAAGTATCTGACAATATACAAAGTCACAATACCAACTTTGATGAAGCAGTATTGCTTTGTTAAAAAAAATAAAAAAAATAACTTAATTTTCTAAAAAATATATATATTTTTTTCATTTCCTGAAAAAGAACATTTTGGAGTTAGCTGGTTTCTGCCCAACAGCAGAGATATGCATTAGGCCACATCGGAGCCACCTTTTGATACACTGTAAAACTCTGAGTGTTTATTTAAGGAGATGACAAACAGGTCCATTTGTTTCCATACTCTCTGTGTTATAGACCTAGTGTAACCCCAGGGAGAGTTATCTAAAACATTATTTCTACATGAATACCAAATGCTAAATCTTTATAATTTTGTATGCTACATTAATCTCAAGGGAATATTTGGAAACATTAAATGTCCCGAATGTCCTTAAACCATCCAACCGTAACTTACATAAGCCCTGTGTACACACTCGGAGACTGTAAATGTCATTTATATGTGGACAGTTATTTATTTACTAGTCATTACTTTGTCAAGGACAGTTATTTTGTCCGGTTGAATAGAGACGTGAATGTGCATCCTACACAGTCAGCTCATCTGCCCAAATGTCGACAGCTGTAATTTATTTCTACTGTGTAAAAGTGTCCTTGAGCAAGACATTAACCGCTATTACTGCTCCCTCCGGGTGCTGGGTCATGTCCATATGAGCAGCCAGCAGCTGGGCGAAGCTTGAACTGAATAATAATTAACAAAGACCTCCCCTATTAATTAAGTCATTGTATCATCCTGTGTTATGAGTTGTTCCTGATAGAGTAGCAGCAGTAGCCCAGAGCCTCTGCCTGAACTTTATACCTATAAAACAAATATGTGGCAGACCCCGCTTTAATTCCCGGGGGTTGACACTATAGCACCTCAACTGAAATGGGTGAGCATTAACACTTTATACTCATGTGAGTAAGGTGTGAATGCAATTTTTTTGTTCCTAGTATGTGTTGCTGTCACTGCAAGGCCACTTCCCCAGAGATAAAATTATTTATTAAAACATAAAAAAGACGGGTGCATTATGTGTGCCTATAGCAAAATCCTGAGTCCACTTTTACACTCTCACGGGGGGGCTACACTGGGGACGGAACGGAACCATACGCAGCTTGGTGACTGCACCGAAAATGTGTCCGTCCCGCGGGCAGTTCCGTATTTGCTGTTTCTTTTTCCTCTGAAGGCGAGGCGAAGGGCTGCGTAACCCATATTAAAGGATTGAACCGGAGCGATAGCCCCCCCCCCCCCCCCGTTATTCATTTCAGTGGAAGTTGCTCAGTGGCGTTGTGAAGCACCCGGAAGAACCGTCTACTTCTAATTTCTATTTATTTATATATTTTTTTCATAACTCCACGGGTCCGCCTGCAGTCCCACCTCTTCCAGCCCAGTGCTTCCAACGTTGGGGAGTTGCTTGGCGTAGTAACCCCCTCGGACACACAGAGAAATAGAGCACTTGCTAAAAATGTCCATGTATTTTTAAAGTATTTTTTCTTTGTGTGATTCATGTTCTATCTTTCTTTCTTCTTCCTATTCTTCCTATATCTCTTGCCTCATTCTCATTCTCCAACCCCCACCCGCTCTCATTATAGAAAAGCCACGTGCCGTATCGTGACAGCAAGATGACACGCATCCTGCAGGACTCGCTGGGCGGGAACTGTCGCACCACCATGTTCATCTGCTGTTCCCCCTCCAGCTTCAACGACGCCGAGACCAAATCCACCCTGATGTTTGGCCAACGGTAAGGCAAAGCCCCGCATGTCCACATGCTCACTGAGCCGCGGTGCTGTGAGTGAATCTCTAGCTTTGCCCCTGATGCCGAAATGTGTTATGCACTATTCAACTCAGATACAGTAGCTTCAGATAAGGGTTTTTTTTTCCTTTTCAAGACGATGCAAGGGTGTAATCGTAGCCCTCCCCGGGATAAGCTGCAACCTAGTTGCAGGGATTTGGGGGGGGGGGTTTCAATTTTTTTCCCCAATTTTTCACAAAATACACAGACCACCCGTCCACAGCCCTCCCCCCTCCCCACATACAAACCCACATACATAGAGGACAGCTGGGATTTGTTCTTGACAGCTTTCATCTCCTCCTTTGCTTTACTCTCATTGTTAACGAAGCTCACACTATAGAGCGATTTATACTTTGTCGTTTGACGGTGGCGCGCACTAAAAATAGCTGATGTTCAAGCTCACAGCATGTCACGGCACAACGAGTTATGAGCATGTAGATTGACTATTTTCGCTGCGCGATACCATTGTACAACAAAATACTAATCTGCCTTATGACGCAATCTCCCTGGAAGGCCCTACTGTCTCTTTTTATTTTCCTCTTACTAATTAATTCCCTACGCATAGCCTGAAAAGAAAGAAAGAAAGAAGGAACAAGTTGAAATAAATAATATATGACTGAGTGTCTCCCAGTACTATAATTTTGAGGTCAATTGACTTTAAAGTGCTGTTTCTAATAAATGCTTAGAATAATAATAAAGTCAAGTCAATTTTATTTCTAGAGCACATTTAAAAACAACCAAGGTTGACCACAGTGCTGGACAGCATTAAACAAAACATATCCAGTAGAAAGAATACACAAGAAAATACTGTATAGAAACATTTTTCATGAAAATTACAGAATGAAAAAACTATTAAAAATGGTTTTTAATACACAGCAACATAATTATGATAAAAAAGGGTGGGCATGTGGTATTTAAAATGGGTGTTTTAAAACGAGATTTAAGAATGTCCATAGAGGGTGCAGTTTTCACAACTAGTGGCAGGATATTCCAAAGTGGGTGCAGCGACCGAGAACACACGGATTGATTGACCTGATTGATTTCAGGTGAGTGGGAGGGATGTGGGGGCGACTGTGGCTCAAGCGGCAGAGCAGGTCGTCCAATGATCTGTGGGTCGGCGGTTCGAATCCCGGCTCCTCCTGTCTATACATGTCGAACTTCTCGAAGTGTCCTTGGGCAAGACACTGAACCCCAAATTGCTCCCGATGTGCTGGCTGGTTCCTTGCATGGCTTCCACCGCAATCGGTGTATGAATGTGTGTGTAAATGGGTGAATGTAATGCACAATCTATGTAAAGTGCCTTGGATAACGGCGCTATATAAATGCACCATTTACCACCGATCTTAAGGACCATCTGGTCTGCTGATTCGAGTGACCTAGTGGAGTCGGGGGGGATTGATGAGGGCACATTATAGGCACAATGTAATGTAATGCTAATGTACAATTTAGATTTGTACCTTCCCTGGGTGACTTTATTAGGTAGGTGACCTACATAAAAAAAAAGAACAGAATATAGAATGTATACAAAATAAAAGGATGATTAATGCATTCTGGGCGGGAACCCCTTTTGTTTTGGTGTAAGCATTATGTTATGCTTTAGCTATTGAAAAATAGCAGATCTACAAGCTCGTCTATTTTCTTTAAATCGAAGAACGACTGACGTTCGAAACATAGCTTTTTCAGAAAACTGTCAGGATTTAGAAGACATTTATAGAATCGTTCCCAGGTCAAAATGGGTTAATGATTGAGCAAAGCTATATAGAATGTCATGCATTAATGCAGCAGGAGGATGAATAGGTTATCAACCATTTTCATTAACTCTGGGGCTTTAGCAGATATGCCGATAATGTGTGGCTAGTCACGCATGAAATGAAGACATGGTTTGTGACTTTCGAATTACACTTCACCCAGTCGAGGATAGTCCTGTACAGTAGAGAGTGGTTCTCGAAGGGGACCAAAGAGTCCTTGAGCGGGTTCCAGTGGGCCCTCAGCAAAATGTACAGTATATACACCTTTTAATATAGCTTCAGTTTAACCACTATTACTTGGCTATTTTGGCCTGTTATAGTATCTCTCCTCTGTTTCAATCTCACTGCTATCCCTCTGGGGATCATAAAGGTTAATATTACAGTATATCGTTTCTCTCGCTCTTTCTCACAACCCCATTAACTCCCCTCCCTTCCCCCCCATCAGAGCTAAGACCATCAGGAACACGGTGTCGGTGAACCTGGAGCTCACAGCAGAGCAGTGGAAGAAGAAGTATGAGAAGGAAAAGGAGAGGAACCGGAAGCTGAAGGAGACCGTCGAGAGACTGGAGACCCAGCTGGGTCGCTGGAGGAACGGTGAGACCGGTTCACACAAAATAAATCACCACTTCGTTCAATATTCTAGACCAATCGTTGGTAATTCTCACTAAATTATTGGGTGCCGGAGCGCACCTATAAATAGATAACATTTGCAGTTAAGTTGGCACAGCGGCCCAACTGAGAATACAGTTATAACAACTGATTAGTTGTTATAGGGTTGGTGGCCCATCATGAGAACAGTAAAGTAATGCAAAATACCTGCTGCGCATTATCGCCGTCCTCCTCCTCCATGCTGACAACTCGACCACCTCATCAACGCTACTACTACTGTACTTCATTCTGTACTAGTCTTTTTTTATTTGGGCCCACCAAAGCTATCCGATTTTGTTGTTCCTGACTGAGCAAAGTCGCCAAGTCGGGTGTATTTGCACGATTTCACTTTGGCAAGTCGATCGGTCAGTTCTGGTCTAACTTTACCAACCGTAGACCGGAGACGAACTGGCGCCGAGCTGCAGACAGGGCTGGCTCTTGGAGCCTCGTCAGCTGATTGCAGACGACGCTCAGGTGGGGAGGTTGTGACTGGGAGACGGGTGTGTAGAGAGATGCTGTGGAGTGCTCTGCATCCTTCTGGAGGCGCTGAAGGGCACAGAGCACCCACGGCACACAGATGTGAAGTCGATGGGGGGGCGAGAAGTGACAAAATAGATTCAATACAGTCGTTTGGGGTGGCGGTATATAGTGCATCTATAGGTACCGGAGCGCAGGAGGGAGGTCCCGGAGATGAGCTCCGGCATTAATTAAGCACTGGTCAGCACTGACAGCTCACAGAAACTATTAAGTAGTACAGTAAGTTGCCTTGGGAACCAACGCTTCCAGAGCCATGTGGCCTATAGGTCAGGAGCCTGTCTCTTGTTCCCTGAGCCTGAGGCAGCTTGATGTTCAACTAAGTACACCCCGTGGACATGGCGATAATATGTCACACAATCCAACACTTTCTGACTGCCAAGCAGGGATACATTGGGTACCATTTTCATTGTCTGGTATGATATGATTTGGATTTGAATTGAACGCTGACCTCCCAGTCTGGGCAGACTCACATGAAACTGCACAGAATATAAACTATATGTGCATACATGCTCTCTCTTCCTGTCTGCACTAATGACTATGATACAGCTTTTTCCAGCAATTTAAGCTTTATTTCTTAGAAAGGAGAGCTGGGTAGAGAGACAGGAAACCAAGAGGCACCCGAGACCCACATGATAGGAATATGATTCAAACTCGGGTCCTGAGAAAAAATGTTCTAATGTCTGCACCGCTCAGGAATGACAATTTGACCAGCCTGTTAGCCCTATTGGACAACTTTGCTCAGTCTGCAAAATTACCCTCACTATAATTTGAAAAGAGGCCAGAGGAGACAAGGCTGCCAAACAGCATTTTGGGCTTGAGCCGAAAAAGCTTTGAAATAGCTACCCTCTCTTTTATATGGTTTAGAATGACTGGTATTGTCCCAGAGACCGTGGAGTCATTATGTTTCATGCATCCCTCCCTGTGGTAGTAGATATGCTAAGAGCAGACAAGCATTATCACATCTAGGGATGATTCATAACTTAATTCCCAAAGGAACAGGGACAATATTGTGCACTCACACACATACAGTATGCACGCACGTGTGTACCACACACACACACACACACACACACACACACACACACACACACACACACACACACACACACACACACACACACACAAATTACTGACCAGAGACCGCTATCTCCCACTAGGACTAGGGTGTGCAGTGTGGGTCGTTTCAAATGTCAATTGATGCAATGTGTGGTGTGGTGTCAGTGACATTCTAGCCATTGAATGCATCATGTCATCATGTCCTGTGTGTGGCTGTGAGACAGCTGGTCCGGAATGCTAAAACACTTTTACACATCTTCATTTTATCCTTTTATAGTGGATATAGCATCACTGTCGGGCAGAAACCTTGTATGTCCAACACGGTTATACTTTTCAGAAAATGGGAAAAAATGTGTTCCAATAGATCCGATCTATAGTCCGCACGCACGCACGCACGCACACAGCCACACGCACACGCATGCACGCACGCACGTGCACACACACACACACGCACACACGCACACACAAACACTCTCTCACACGCGTGTGCACACACACTTCCTTAGACTTTATCTCACTCCCAATTTATTGCATTTTCACTATCAAGGACCACACCACCAATGGAAACGTTTAACCATTTATTGAAAACAGGAAGGAAGGGCATGGTTATGAATACGACAGCAGGGTGATGGCCCACGACGGGCCATCGGCGGAGTCTGGGATTTGAGCCGAGGTGGGGAAGCTTCGGGGATCCGGCATGCTCCCGAGGCACGTCAGACCCCCCTTAGGGATCTGTTAGGAGGTGTTAGAGGGAGTAGGATAAGAATTAGGGTGGGGGGGTGGGACGACGAAAGCGAGAACGGGGGGAGAACCAGGGGTTGGATGGGTTGGTTATATATGGGTGGAGGTGGCTTGATTGGAGGTGGCTGATAGGAGGTGGAGGTAGCTGCATCGGAGGTGTGGTCCTGCTCCTGAACTTCAGCTATTCTAGCACCATTAATTTCCTAATGGATCATTTTGACAACATGGTTTGGCCCTCGTCTGCCCTCAGTGCTACTGTATTGCCTTCCTCAGGCCACCGAGTCCCATAGAGGGAGGCTGTTGACCTCCATATGATGTGGTGCTGCTTATTTCAACGATATATATTGAATTTTTATTTCCTTTAGAGGATAGCTTCTTGAGATGTATCATCTTGTTTTAGAGGGGGTCCTCGGGCACAACACAATGAATACAGTACATAGAACACATAAAACAATACATTAAACATGTCGACACAGAACAATACACTTACAATTTACAATTTACAATTTAGGCATTTAGCAGACGCTCTTAATCCAGAGCGACTTACATTAAGCAAGAACAAAAGCATGGGAATACATCACATAAAGACATTTATCATGAAACATGCGTAGCTAAGAAAGTAACAGTGGAATATCTATAATGAAACTATACATATAAGCTATACATCTATACTACTATGCTACACATATGTACTATGACTTACAACATCAACAAAACATAGATGCTCTCCAAACCGCTCAAACACTACAGCAAGACCAGAAGCAACTGAAACACCTAACAAAATAAATACTAATAGTGATAATAATTATTATAATAAAAGAGAGAACGAGAGGGACACACGACACCGGTCTCAGGCCCGGAACTGAGCTACGGACAAACACACCATTTTATCTGGGGGGGTGGAAGGGCCCGGGAGCACAATACCTCCTCCAGTGTAACATTTTAATTCATGTTTTGAGCCCTATACATTCATAAAATAATCTAGTTGTTTTGTTAATAATAATAGAAATATTGGGAACTTTTGAAAGCATGATGAAAATGAATCACCAGATTAATTTCCCAACAAATGGAACCCTGAACGCCTCGTTCTCCCGTAGGTGAGGACGAGCCCGAGGTGGAGCAGCTGAGTTCGGAGGCGACGGAGGAGGAGGAGGCCTGCAGCCCCCTGCAGGCCCCCCAAACCCAGGAGAAGGAGCTGCCTGCAGCGGACATCTGCAGCCCCACCTCCCCCACCTCCCCCACCTCTCTCGCCTCCTCCATCGTGGTGCGCATCTCGGAGGAGGAGCGACAGAAGTACGAGGAGGAGATACGCAAGCTGTACAAGCAGCTGGATGACAAGGTGATGAATGGACGGGGCCGGTGCAATTAACTGGAAGTATATTGCCGCTGTCGGCAAGCCTTGTGTGTCCGAAACGGTTCCCTTTTTTTTTAACACTTTCGGGCCTTTAAATTCATCCTACCATCCTACGTAGGCTGCCTGTAGATTGTCTTATTACCTTTGGAGCATACGCCGAAGTATTTGCAGCTTTGAACATTCGACGGAAAATAGTCCCATGGTTTGTTGTTGAAGAGAAAAACAAGTCCAAACAAACCAGGCGTTCACTTGCATTGAACTCATTTTCCCAGAAGCCCTAGCAGCCCAGAGCATGGCTTGATTTCCGGCTTCGTCATCATAATGCGACGGCCTCGTCACCAGCGACAAATCCGCTCTTTCTTTTTAATTATAAAAAAATGGCGAATTAAACACATTAAACAAATAGCGGGTTTAGTGTATTACGCAGCACTGACACATGGATTAAATAGCGGGGAACGGGGGTTACGCAGTAGAACTGTTAAGATTAAAAATAAACTAAATAAAATAGTGGACAGACAATCTACAAGCTCACTGCGTGTTGCGATGAGATTGTAGATGTACTACTTAATACTTTCATGGGACACTCTTGCATGATGAAAAAAATAATAACATCAAAAGATTAAATATGTAAATACGAGGTTTCTCCCAGACAGCGATGACATTTAAAGGACATTTAAAGGATGTTTACAGCTTAATACGCTTAATAGGCTGAGATACAGTCTTTTTTTTGCAAACTTTTTTGCAAACTTTTTAAAAAGATATAAATAAATCTACATGAAATATATATATTTTTTTTGCTAAATCGATTAGCATGATTAACCACTTAAGCCCTGTATTGTAGGCCTACTTCGTTGTACAATGGTGGCCTGTTCAAGTAGGCAATTCATCTATGTCCAAGCTCACAATTATGCGTTTCGATACATATTGTACAATACACAATGGATAGTACAATGCACATTGTGTGCCGTACCATGGTGGCTTGTGAAAGAAGGCGATGAGTGTGCACAAAATACTGATTTAGTAAATACAAAATATTCATAATTCTTTTGTAGTTTTATACAGTATATTGCTATATTAATGTGGTGTTGTCACAAAATTCTAAAGGTACACCTGGACTGCCTTCCATAGCAAAATCCAGTGTTAATGTAGGTAAATTCTTACGTTAAGTAAATTAAGGTTAATAGCCTGCTGTGTGTAAAGTGTGGTGCAGACATTTGCCCAGAATAATTCAGAATGTAAGTACTGTAATTTGGGAACAACTAATGTTAAAGACAAACATTAATATTCTTAGCTTGAAGCGTATTACATTATGGAACCCCCCCCCCATGTGTACATTTTAATCTAAATGCTGTGTGCACTTTAACGTATCAGGAACAATATCGCAATGTGGTTTCTCATTAATGTTTGAATAAACAAGTCTTTTCAAACCCATTACCCAATTACAGTGTTACGCTAACTATATTCAAGCACATGCACACACAATCCATGGGGATGCATACATTACTTTTTTTCCTCTTTTCTTTTGGTGCACCCACCACTGCAGTAGGTGGTGTTATTATTATTGCTATATTAGTGTGTTTATCATCGAAGGGTGATGAGATTAACCATCAGAGTGTGTTTATCATTGAAGGATGATGAGATTAACCATCAGAGCCAGATGGTGGAGAAGCTGAAGGAGCAGATGTTGGATCAGGAGGAGGTAAAAGATCTTAGTTTAAGTATATTTGTTTGTATGGTTATGAATGAATGTGAATGTGATGTTGTTCCACTATACTGTAGATGAGTTCTTGGGGGACAGCAATTTATTTTCATTTGCCAAAAGGCACAAGTATAATTTGAGAGGCCTATGTTTTGTCAAGCTAATGCCAACATAGTTGAACTTGACAAAGTTGTTTAGCAGCTTATACAGTACAATTTACAATTTAGGCATTTAGCACTAGGGGTGGGACGATATGGGCACCTCACGATACGATATATGTGGCGATATTAGGCCCTCGATAATGATACTATCACGATATTCGATATGTTGCGCTATTTGCGCTATATCGATATACTGCAAGAGGTTTCATCAACGATATATCACGATATCTGAAAATGAAAAAAATTAAACAAAAAAAAAAAACATGAAAAGGCAAAAATCAGGAATTACTACGGTAAATCCTCAATTATTAATCAGGTCTTTTATTTGTCTCAACCAATTCTGATACCAGTCTTTTATTGGAAGGACGCGGGTATCAGAAGGAGGCCTATATTTATACTTTTCAAACTGATCATAATGAATAAATCACATTTTGTGTCAGTTAGAATCCAGTAAAATGTGCGGGGCTCATGTAGCCTATTCCTCATGAAATATTAAACAGTGCAGTTGCAGGTGCTCACTTAAGCAATATTACACTCGAGGGTGTGGTTTAACGTGCTTATTGCCACGACAATGATGCGGTCAGGAACGAGACGTAGTCGAGTTCCGCAAGCATCTTAATCCAGAGCGACTTACATTAAGCAAGAACAAAAGCAATACATCACATACATAAAATGTAGTTATCATGAATCATGTGTAAGCTAAGAACATAACAGTGGAGTATCTATATAATGAAACTATACATATACAGGTATACTATACAATACATATATACCATACAGTGCTATGACTACAAGACTGTTGTCTGGATTACACACCACAACCAAACCAACCAAATCTGGTTGAGAAAGGTTTACACAGTTGAACGTGGGAGTGAACGTGCTGGGAGAGTGGAAACTGTTAAATATGTAAATGGACATATATTTATTCAGATTTTCTTTCACATTTGGTTCACAAATGATGTAAATGTGACCTGGAAGTGACTATGTATAGTCTAGAGAAAGAGCATCTGCTCTTCTACATTTACAACATCCATTTATCAATGCACCACAAATTGGCCCACAGTGATCTGTGGGAGCTACAGTATACAAGCACTGATGGAAAATAATCTCAGTTTTTACAACATCATTTCATGTTGGTATATAGCCAGAGAGAGCCTGTAGGCTGCAGTACACACTGTACTGTACCAGCACTTTGGATAATGCAACGCTGGATATTTATGACATCCACATGCCACTGTGACATAAGGTCTATAGTGGGCTGCACATACAGGCACAAATCATGTAATGTTGCATAAACATGGTGCATGTTTAAATCAGTGGTCCTGGCACGCCATACTTGATATCATTATCCAGAACATTTGCCCCTTATCTGAAAAAGGCTTTCATGTTTTTTTACTTGAATGGCAAACGATCTGCTTTGTATATATGCCATACTGTATCACCATTTTAACCACTTGCAACCTGGCATCCCTATGTTGGGCATATTATTTTAGGCGAGAATATTCACTTTCAAAACTAATGAAAACAGCAGATCTGCAAGCTCACTACTCACAGTTGTGAGCTTGTAAATGTTTGCTATTTGCCTTACAGCAAAGTACAGTAGGGCTTGGGTGGTCAATAATAATAATAATGAATTATATAATTTGTTGTACATTTCCACACACGCAGCATTTGTCCTCTGCATTTACCCATCCTAACTACTAGGAGCAGTGGATATATACCATACAGCACCAGGGGAGCAGTTTGAGTTTAAGTGTCCCAGAAAGCTAAAACACTGTATTCATATGCAATTGAAGACTCCCAACTGTGTTTTTGTTTTGTGTGTGTGTGTATGTGTATGTGTACAGACACACACACTCACACACACACGCACACACGTACACACAAATCACAAATCGATTCATCTGTGCATGCTTTCGAAGGGCGCGGTTCTCCCGTGGTGCTGCTAACTGCTGCCACGTGGCTGCTCTCTCTTGCTGTCCTTTCAGCTGTTAGCCTCGTCCCGCGGGAACAGTGAGCGTGGTGCTAACTGCTCCCACGTGGCTGCTCTCTCTCGCTGTCCTTTCAGCTTTTAGGGCGTGGCTCTCCCGTGGTGCTAACTGCTGCCATGTGGCTGCGTGCATGCTCTCGCGCTGTCCTTTCAGCTTCTAGCCTCGTCCCGCGGGGACAGTGAGCGGGTCCAGGCGGAGCTCGGCAGGCTGCAGACGGAGAATGAATTTGCCAAGGCGGAGGTGAAGGAGGTGCTCCAGGCCCTGGAAGAGCTGGCGGTCAACTACGACCAGAAGAGCCAGGAGGTGGAGGACAAGAGCATGCAGAACAAGCTGCTCGCCGAGGAGTTGGCTAAGAAAATGGTGAGAGAAGCATTGCTGGAGGACAAGCTTTTATAGTCAAAACACCGATACTGTATAACCTCAAAGGAGAGAGCATTGTGTAGAACAATAATTATCATATCATTCTATTTTACAATGTCGCAAAAGGCCATGATATGGACCCTGCATCTAATCATATGCCTTCACCTCAACTCATTGAACTCTTTACTTTTCCCAACTCCTACTCCTTCCCCCCTGTGTCGCGGAGAAAGAATAATTAAATTAACTCTGGCATGCGAACCGCCATCGTTATAGGCCGATAAGACCCTGCAAATCATCTGGATAATTTCAATATTGTGCAGCTCTAGTGGCTACATTTAAGACACTCTTGGTGTCAATTTTAATAAACTGATGCTGCTGAGCAAGAGCAGTGTGCAGGGTTTTTGAAATGATGAAAATGATGAAATTTCTTTCATGACCGCTTCAGTTGTCACTGTCCAACGAACCTGCACCAGAATGAAGTGGATGTGCAAATATTTCCTTTGCACTTACCACGTTTACTTAAATCCCCTTTTAATTCTGAATAAAAGTTCAATCCTTGTAAAAGTTGTCATGTAAACACCTACAAAAACTTAAATCCGAATGAAAATGCTCAATGCGATTTAAAAAACCATTCCGATGTAACTGACCGGATTATTCCGATGTTGAATGCGATTGATTTTTTTTTTTACTCTTTTACTATTCGGATTTAAGTTCATTCTGGTCTTTCTGAGCATGCTCATTTCCGAGCCGGTCCAAGGCGCTTCCAAGGCGCTCATTTCCAAGGCGCGCCAAGGGAATGTTGTCTTCGAGGAGTTTGCACGTATTTGTTTCGTGCATTTTGCAGATCTGAAATCCACACAAAAAACGTGGCAGCAGTGAGGATATGATCCCCCTGATCTGTGAGTGTTCAAAGATCCAATCAGAACCGTCTCGAGTTGATCATGATCACTGATTATTTTCAAACATGTTTGATATAGGCTAGCCGCTAGCCTACTGTATGTATCTGGATTGCTACTGTACTCACAGAAAGACAGTGGAGGAGAGGACGCAAATGCCCTCAGCCCGCTGATCAGTGATCACACACACACACACACACACACACACACACACACACACACACACACACACACAGTCCCAAGAATACGCTATTATCGCTATAATGTCCATATCTATCCTATTCCTATCCCCTTAAACTTTTATATAACTTGCCTATTCCAAGTTGCAACCAAAACGTTTATGAAACATGACGGCTTTGCAGTTTGCATTGATGAGCAGCTGAAATCAATCTAGTATTAACATAAACACCCAATTTATTATCTGGTAGCCTACAGCCCGGAATATATTTACTGCCATGCTGCGGCTGCCACAAGTTCAATATATAACTCTGTCTATTGGTTCAGCCTGGATTATCTTTTGTCACACGATGGTGTCGTGCAGATAACATTATGCGACGTACAAGACCACAGTGTGTGTGTGTGTGTGTCACAGTTTCTCTCTCTCTCTCTCTCTCTCTCTCAAAAATAAGCGACCTGATACAATATAATCAGTGTGTTGCGTGCCCTGGCCGTGCTGCCTATTTTCACACCCAATCGGACTTTTAATAAAGTACAAAACGAGATGATCACCTTTCCAGCGGAGAAGGGGACCCAGCACTGCTCAAAGGGTGAAATGTATGCCCGCCCCTATCCAATCAGAAGCCTTCCCAGCCCCAAAGCGGAATGTGCGGAATGAAATAATGGGATTTAAAAGTATCGTCCATGTAAACACTCATTCGGAATTTTCCATTTAAACTCGTAGCAAAAAAACATTACTGTACTTCCAAATTATTTTATTCTGAAGTTTTTTTTCTGAATGAAAAGCCCCCATGTAACCGTGGCCACTGTTGCTACATTTAGAATATCAACTAACGAGTGTGAACCCATAGAGGTATGACATTTTGTTCAGATTGTGCAACCCTAGTGTGCACAATATTAACATGTGTCCCCCTTCAGGATTTACCACCTAAACCTGAATCCTTACAGTGAAATTCAATATGCACTCAGGGCTTTTTTCCCTCTTCCCTCTGAGGTGTTTCATCGCCTCACGGTCTCATGGGTTCACCTCACGGGGCACCTCACCTCTTCTGCCAACTCAGCACCATTCCGGTTGCATACCGATAGGCAGCGAATACTAAATGATTGTTCCCTCGGGCAGTTCATATCTCAATTATCAACAGTATCTCACGCACACACACACACACACACACACACACACACACACACACACACACACACGAGCGACACGCGTTGCTGCCTTGAAATATAGCCTATTTATATTTGATACAGAGGCCGGGTTGTTTTGTGTCCAGTAGCTCCAACACGGCCTCACTCATGCGAATCTAATAACTTCTTTGACTAGACAATTTAACACAATAAGCACAGGGAATTTACACAGCTGATTATAGTAAAATTCCAATCACAGAGATTTGTGGAGAATTAAGACAGAACGAGACCTCTGAGCTGTGAATGTTGTGCAACATGACCGAGGCAGCTCCAACTCAGGTCTCACCGTCTCAGAGTCAACATGACTCAAGCCGAGGCAGCTCCAACTCAGGTCTCACCGTCTCAGAGTCAGGAGCGCATTATTTTATCAAACAGAATTCACATTGTGGGTGGTTTGAGGAGGCACTTTCCATTGTCCTAAACCTGTGTGCATAAGATAGCAAATATAGGGAAAGCGCATCAACACGCCTACAGACACACCTCCACCCGCACATACTGTATAGGAGTCGGCAAAATGAACAGTGGGTTGTGTGGCCGCAAGATAACGTTTACACACAGTGGAAGCTCCTAAATGCGTAATTCACAGAAAATCGTCATTACTTGAGGATAAAGCATGGCATAAGATGGTCTTATTTTGTAGTAAAAGCTATTATATTTTGGGGCAAGTGAACATGACCTGTACGTATAGTACTTGGCTGACGGGGACGATCTACGTACATGTCAACCCCGGCACCACAGACCAGAGTAGAACAGAAAACCGCTCTCAGTGAGTGTGCAGAGAGAGTGCACAGTAGTTTGATAAGTCTTATCTGCAGATAGAAACAAATGAAAGAGAACAGAGAGTCAAAAGATGATGACAATAGTAGCAATAACTGAATAACTTCCCTTTCAAATGACAATAGTTAAAGGCCATCCACACCAAGCACGATAACTATAACAATGTATTATGCAAGATTGTGAGAATACACACTGACTATCGCTCTAACTAAACCGTACCTACAAATATGTTAACCCATTTAGACTTGTAGGTCTAAAAGGCTGATTTAAAAATCGCCTTCTAAAACATAACCTATGTTTTCTGAAGACCTTCACATTTCAAAATGGGTTAAGAATCAAGGTCTCTCTATCTCCTCGTCTAAATGGAGACTTTACCGCTTCAAGCCACATCAACCTCAGGGCACGTACCGCATGTTCACATTCGCATATTTAAATGTCTGGCAAATCGTCTGATCATTATTCCCTGACAGCACTTTTGTGCTCATTATTCTGGTTTTTAATTATCCGCCACCGCAGGGTACTGGTTGTATTGTTTTCACCTTGTGGCTGTGTGTGTGCGCGTGCATGCGTGCGTGTGTGTTTGCGTGTGTGTGTGTGTGTGTGTGCGTGTGCGTGTGTGTGCGTGTGCGACTGTGTGCTCACGCGCATGCACGTGTGTGCGTGCCTGCGTGTGATCATGGCAATATGTGGTCCATACACATATTGTAGCGGTAACTACAGGTTAGCGATGTCTGGCAGCACTCCAAAGAATACAAATGCAAGATTGTTGGCCCAGATACCATTTTTTTATAGTGCTACAGTACATCCAGCTACGTAACACATTTGAGCAGTAGGCTAGATCAGAGCAAAGCCTTTTCTCTGATGTACTACCCTGTACCATCCTTTTATCTGACTCAGAGCAAAGTCACGTCCCTGATGAAGCCTCCGGCGCCGAAATGCATCACAGGCCAATCTAAGATTTGACCCAAAATAAATTGGAATAGTAATCGTTCAAGGTTTTTAATGGTTTGGTCATGGTTTGTTATCCAAAATAACATTATTAAAATTGATTATTATATTTTCATGATTCTGAATCCAGTCCAAGCATTAGTTTTGCACAACAGACACTCCTTGGGCTAAAAGCGCAACCCCCTGTTGATCCGAAATTGATTATGTTATTTGGATGACCCTAAGGATCATAAAAAACACCTTGAACGAACACAACACAACACACAAGACAAAGGCTGCCTATTCTATGGTACACCAGTTTCCAATCTCTGGTGAAGGACGGTGAGATACAGAACTGCTGTCTCGACACATTGAAGTGTGGTTGCACTGACGCGAGTCGTGAGGAATCCACTGGGAATTATATTTGTGATGTCATATGACGCATTACAACAGTGTGCTGGCGCATGACCAAAAAAAGCTTCACTTTCCTGTTGTGCAAAAGTGAAACGTGAAAAGCAGGTTCACTTTGCTGGCAAAGAAATCTGGGACCGAGAACAAATAGTGTGTTGCCTATAGCAACCACACTAATAAGACCATTAAAGTGGACCAGAGGGCGACATTATTCACCTTCTTAGATGCCCATCCCTATATTTCATCACTGACAGTTCTGTCCTCCATCCTCCTCCATCTTCCCTCTGACGAAATGACAGAAAGCCCTGCAGGGTAACTGCAATGCTATCGTCTCTCCGCTAAACCCTCCTAAATCCACCTCTACTGACTCATCGCCGCCCGAGGCGAGAGATCCTCATAGATCCATCCTCGCTGGACACCTTCTTTCGTGGCCTCTCACCTGCTGCCGTGGGGCCTCTGTCTGTCTGAGGCGGGCGGGGCTGGCTGGCTGTCAGCCAAGGTGCATCACTGAACGCGTATCATAGAAAGAATGAACCCACGCTTCATTACACAAACCAATTTGGAGCTGCCTGGCTCGTCCCGTGACCAAAATCCTCCACTCATAGCAAAGCGGACCAGATTTGACACTATATATATATGCGTGCCTCATTGTTTTTGTAAATTGTGTTTTAACCCATTCTGACCTGAGATCAGTTTCTAAAAATGTCTTCTACAGATAACGCAATATTGAGGATTTCAGTGCACTAGGCTAAAGAAAATAGCCACTATACGGTGCATTTATCACTGCCTTTACCACTTTGCCTTCTCGGTTGTCTTCATCACCGCTCCGACTGCATACTCCTCATCGTTACTCCAGAGGCTGGAGGTGCCATCACTCATGTTTCCGTTCATCCGTTTTTTTCTTTATTTAATTCATCCGTCTGTCCATTCAAAGTTCTTTCGGAATAATAAAACCATTCGTCTATCGATCGTGTGACCGTTCCCACAATCCACCTCGTCTTTTACACATCTACAAATCAACCTCAGTGAATGTTAAAATACAGTATGTACAGTATACAGAGTAGATATCGACACATTTGGCTTTAACCCTCATCCTTCTTCTCCAGTTAAGCTAATTTTGCTAACTGATTGCTATTGATTAGTTGCTTACTGCTAGTTACTTTACGTTAACGTTCATGCTGTGACATGAGCTTGAACCAGAAAGTGATCAAGCAGAGATTGGAGTTAATGGAATAGACATTAACAATATAGAGACCCATAAAGGGTTGGGTTTAAGTGGTTATGGTTCCTTCAGATCACAGCATGCTCTTCTTCTTAGCCACTTCAAACTGCTTTTAAACGAAGGTCTGATCTCAGACAGCACTGATAAATTATTCCTTTGATCACTAGACCATCCATCTATGTGGACCCAAGCAACTCTCCATGGGAGCCAGAGAACTGAACAAAACTGTAATGAGTGTCAGTAATTGTATTGATATCTTAATAATATATGCCTTTATAGATCAGAGGTTGCCTACCTTTTTCGGGCCAGCCATTTTCAAAGGCTGGTGTGATGGATCACACAGAGCCAAACGTGACAATCACCATTGCTTTTACAATGTAGGCTACGTACGTATGTTTTATATCAGTATCAGCTGCTATCAGAATATTAATGAGACTTTAATACTTTAATGCATAATAACGGTACGATTTCAGGGGAGAAAAGATTTACGCAGCTCTCACACCTGTGTCGCACAGCCAATCGGAGCCGATAGGTCTGAGTCATAGTGTCGGGGGCTTTGTCAGTGTGCCTGTTGTATCCATGTTCCACTACTCCATTTTGTGCCCACATGCAGTATTGTGTCCACATGAGATCTCTGTATCTGTCTGTCTACCTGTGTCCTTTTATGCCCATATATGGAGATCCCTGGTGTCATTAGTTCATGCCCGGCCGTACCCTGTAGATTGGCAAGCGGTTCTAGGCAACTGGACATCTATACACTGCATGCCCATATATATCAAATAGATATGGGCGCTTCTAGACGACTGCATATCCGAACAATTCAGCCACTCCCTTGTGCCCTTGCCGATGCGCAAGCCGAATTTAAGCCAAACTAAAGCCGGTCGCCGGTCGGTACCGGCATGAACATGACCACATTATGTGTATATCGGTCGGATCTGTGGTTCTGGAGTCTGGACAACTAACTGGATGGCATTATTGGTTTGGTTTATGGTTATGTCTGAGTTATGTCTGAGTTGTACTGACATGCCAATATATGGGCGTAACGGGTTAGTTTATGGTTATGTTCTGAGTCATAGTGACATGCCTATATACTGTATGGGCATAACTGGGTTGTTGATGTTTACATCTGAGTCCGAGTGAAGTGCCCGTGGTCCTACAGTACCTAATTATGGGCGTGGTCCACCAGCCCTCCCTTAAGCCAATTTTAAATTATCAAATAGTTGCAGGGTCTTTTAAATATTACTGATGAAAGCACATGATCCTGTTTCATTAAATAAATCTAACGGTGTATCCAACTTGGGCTTTACCATTGTGTACAGTGTACACAACGCGGATTTCCCATTAAATAATATCAGAGGATTTGTCTCTTGATAATATTGTATCTCGCCTTTCTTTTCAGTAGATGTTTGAAAAACGTTGTTTAGTTTTCAAAAAATTAAGACATGCACCTTGATCAAAGAGCAATTAGGTACAGAGATCATTGTAGATGATGCCCAGCTGTAAATCATATTTTACTGTGTTCAAGATGTAAGCGATATTGTTGGAGAGAGAATGCTGTTAAGTCTCTTATTTCACTTACACGGAACATTTCACCAAGCCAGCCAGTGTTCCCTCCTCCCATTCTATCTTCACAGCCTATTGATTTGTCATTTAGTGCCCATTATGTTTTTCTCCTCAGATTTCTTGAATATGAGCGAGGTTAGGGGTTAATACGTAATCTATAATCTTCCCATCTTGTCCTGACTGCTCTTAATGATCCCACTTTGTTTTCCCCTTTCTCTGAAACTGTCTTTCCTTTTTCTTTCCCTTTTCTTGCTCCCTTCACTCATCACATCCCTTATTTTCCCCTTATTTTCTCCTCACTCATCACACCCCCCCCCCCCCCCCCCCCCCAGGCCCGCCTGATGGCGTTGGAGGCAGAGCTTTGCCGTATCCAGGAAGTAAGCGGCCACCAGAGGAAACGCATCGCTGAGATTCTCAAGGGGCTGATGAAAGACCTGAGTGAATTCAGCAGCATCCTGGGAAACGGAGACCTCAAGTTGGTACGTTGGTAATTCAACCAGACATACACGATATTCTATGTTCTATAGGGTGGCCAGATTATGCTCAAATATGGACATGTGAGCACGTTTTGGGCAACAGTTTCTTTTTTGCATCAAGCTCAGATTAGCTCTATTTAGTGATCGACCTGGCGATCTTGTCCGAGTGATGGTCTAGCCGCTCCCATTGTGTTGGCAATGGCAATCGCTGTGTAGCCTGTTGGAGCTCGCCTTTCACACCTATGTGCAGTGCCCTCTCACCGCGATCAACAATAGGTGCCAGACAAGCTACTACACGGATTTGATTGTTGCTGGCTGTAATGTGTGAAAGGAGCAGATCGAGGCCCCTCGGGGCTTTGCTCCGCCTGGGAAGTGCTGCGATGACTAGATTGACCTGGGATTAGATTACAGCAGTGCAATATACGGGGGAATTTGAGCTGCTCCTGCTTTAAGTTAAGTGACTTGGAGAGAGGAGAGTGCATATAGCACATCAAACTATTATTATTATTATGGAACCAAAGTGCACGTGAATGTGTGCATACATTTGAGTGTCTCTTTATGTCTTATATATGTTATATATATCTGATATATGTTTTCTTGTGTTGTCTCTTTGACAAAAGTCAAGATGTTGCCATCAGCCCATGCATGCGCATGTGTGTGAATGAGAGAACGCACATTGTGAGGCACGTACTCTTCACTTTGCATAAAGGCGATCTAGAAATGCAGACAAATCTTACTAAGTTGCTTCAAACAACCTCTTGCTATGCGTTTCCCTGCTTAATTAATGTACGCCTGCCCTATATGTTGATGTTGTAAATCCCGGCGGTGGCCCCGTTGAGAGCAGGAACGGTACATTTTAATATATAGGGTCGGTCTGCTGGCATGTCTGAGCTTTTGCATTTAAATTGGTACTGATGTGCCCGTCCTCCACAGATAATTTCAGTGGCGCATCTGTTAAACGATGCCGTTAACATAATGGATGTTTTTACAAAGCGCCACAAGGCTTTCAGATATTTCTTTCCTTCCACACCTAGTATTGAAATCATCCTTCAATGTAAACTTCTATCTATCTATCTATTAGGGATGTCCCGATCACATATCACAACAGTATCCAAAATCACAGACAATATCCAGTCTAATATCATGATATGGATACAACATTGATGCTATGGATGTCCCGTTTTTTTTTTTGCTCCCGATCCGATTCCGATCATTTGAAAATGATGTGATCGGCCCCGATTTCCGATCACATGATCGGATCAACCCTACTACATCCATCCATCCATCCATCCATCCATCCATCCTATTCATCTATTTATTTCAAATCAAATCAAATCAAACTTTATTTATAAAGCATGCACGTTTTAAGGTTGACCAAAGTGCTGTACATCAGTGGCAAAACAGAGAACAGGCAAGAGAACACAGAATGTAAACGAGAAACACAATCAGAAATGACAAAAATATAAGCATGAAAGGTTAAAATAAGCAAAACAAAAAAGAGCTAAGATGAAGAAAAACCTAAAATGGACTCAAGAAGGATTGAAAGCCAGGGAGAAGAGATGAGTCTTAAAAACATGAATGGAATGGAATGTATTTATCTATATGTATTTATCCATCCCTTCCTTCCTTTCCTTGCCCAGCCCAAGGAGATCAGTGGGGCGATCGAGGAGGAGTTCACGGTGGCCCGTCTCTACATCAGTAAGATCAAGTCGGAGGTGAAGTCCATGGTGAAGCGCTGCCGCTACCTGGAGAACCTGCAGATGGAGTGTCACCGCAAGATGGAGGAGACCGGCAGGGAGCTCTCCTCATGTCAGCTCCTCATCTCCCAGGTGAGGGAACGAGGGATGGATGGAAGGGAGAGGGAGAGAAGAGGGAGAGGGAGAGGGAGAGGGAGGGAGGGAGGGAGAGAGAGATCAGTAAGGTCTGCAGTGTACCACGTTAATTATTTCATATTAACAAATGAAGGTTGGAGTTATTTAACAGTAAGTAAATAATCAGGGCTTGAACACTTGTCCTTTGAGTGTCTTCCTGCTGTGTGTGTGTGTGTGTGTGTGTGTGTGTGTGTGTGTGTGTGTGTGTGTGTGTGTGTGTGTGTGTGTGTGTGTGTGTGTGTGTGTGTGTGTGTGCTCGCGGGGTGAACTCCTCCATTGATTGATGTGAATGTGACAGCTATTGAGCATGGCAGCCTATACTCCATGTCATCCATCAACTCTCACCACAGAAGCTCTGACGAGCGAGTTTAAATAATCCACGACACGTACATTATGTCAGACTGCCGTAAGCATTTTGACTCCCACTCCGCAGATTTCAAAATAAATGTGTTGTGACTAGGGGTGGGTCCCGAACCTCGGGACCAAGTATGTACCGAACCGAACGTGCCTGGGTACCGGGTACCCATTACAATGCGTGTGTGTGTGCGTGCGTGCGTGTGATCACGGCGTAGGGTCCAGATGCCCAGTCAGTTTAGAGCTTGCCAGTCTAACTTCGAAGACCAGTTTGTCTGTATTCACAAATACAGTATGTGAGAGATCGTCATAGTCATGCTACCAGGCAGGCTACTAGTGGCCATAAGAAAAACCCAGAACAAATGCGGTTTGCAGATCTGTAATCTGTAATGATTAGGGCTATTTCAGTACGGAACACGTGACGTTACCAACTATAATCACAGAAGCACCCAGTAAGGCTAGTTTTAAGAGGCTCCTTAAAAGACACCTGATCAATTACCCCAATTTTCTTTTTTTTCACTGTTTTGTTTATTCAAGATTCAGGGTATACAGTAAATCAAATGACAGTATATATGATACACCCATATGAAACATATCAAAGATAACAAAATGTTGTGAGTCCATACACAAAATATTGTAATAATAAATATACTGAACAACCCAGCTGCGTCGGGAATCTACAGTAGCATGCTCAGATTAAAAGGATTAAACTCATTCAATCTGGAATTGGGAGAAATTCCAAAAATAGCTGTCATTACATTTGGTTCAAATGGTACCCCAACACTACTTGACATAGTGTCAAAGATCTTAGTCCAATACCTACGTAAAGAAGGGCACGACCAAAACATATGTATATACGTGGCGGGGGCCGAACGACACCTATCACACAGGGGATCACCATATATTTTGGATAACCTAACTTTAGTGAAATGCACACGATGGATAATCTTGCATTGGATTAGCCCATGCCTCGCACAAATGGAAGAAGAGTGGACAAGACGTAAAATATCTTCCCAATCATCATCTGAGATTTCTTCCCCCAAATCCTCTTACTATCTGTTCTTAATATTTTCTATTGAAGTAGGCCGCAAAGAGAAAATACAATTGTACATAACCGATATTAGGCCCTTCGTGCTCGACAATGGAGTTAAGAAGGAATCAACCACAGTGGCCTCTGGAAGGTTTGGAAATACAGGGTTAAGGCTACGCACAAAACTGCGAATCTGAAGATATCGAAAGAAGTGTTTATTTGAAAGGGAATATTTCCCAGACAGCTGTTGAAAGGAGGCAAATACCTTGTCAATATACAGATCACTGAGCTTTGTAATACCAAGTGATGACCATAAAGAGAAGGCATTATCACTCAAAGATGGATGGAATAAAGGGTTTGCTGTTATTGGGGCAAGGAAGGACTGAGCTTGTAGACCAATTACCCCAATTTTAATTTTAATTAACTGACATCATTTTAGGGGATGTCTTGTTTAGTTTTGTTATTTCTCTGTATTTTTAATGTCTTAAATGCATTTGTATTTTGTATTATGAATGTATTTGCATGCACATTTCTGTTAGTAGCAAACCACAGCATGCAAGCCACCTTTGTTTTCAATTATCCCCCCATTAGCACGTCGATCGGAAAACCCGTTCTCACCTATCGGCCGGAGATACGCTGCACCCCCCTTCATTAGCGATGCTAATTTGCCCAGTAAATCGTCATTTGTAGGTACGGTTTAGTTAGAGGGATAGTCAGTATGGAGGGAGAGAAGAGGGAGAGGGAGGGAGGGAGAGAGAGAGATCAGTAAGGTCTGCAGTGTACCACGTTAATTATTTCATATTAACAAATGAAGGTCAGAGTTATTTAACAGTAAGTAAATAATCAGGGCTTGAACACTTGTCCTTTGAGTGTCTTCCTGCTGTGTGTGTGTGTGTGTGTGTGTGTGTGTGTGTGTGTGTGTGTGTTGCTGTCAGATCTCAGACATGCTTTTATTTGTTATTGGTAATAGGAGAAGTAGCCTACAACACTATTGCCCTGGGTAAATACAGAATAGATATTATATTTAAAATAATCACTATATTATCCACAAATGTCTCGATAAAGGAGAGAATGTTATACTATTCAATATACATGTCTTAAATTGACATTGAGCTTTTTTGTTAAATAAACATTTGACCTCTTATTTAAGTTATTTTATACCATTTTGGAACCGAAATAGGGAACCGTTAAGAACCGGAATCGGTACCGGACTTGCAAAAATCCAAACGATACCCATCCCTACTGTAGTTGTGACAAATAATATTTAAACATTCTTTGATTCATAACAAATGTCCTAGACTAGAAGAAAGTTTATGGTTTTCATCTGGCAAGGGATACAGTATATCTGCAACAAAAATATGATTTGTTTTTCGTGGGAGAAAGCAGCTACGTCAGTTGGAGCCGACTAGCTCAAATTCCACAGCAGCCACTGTAAGCCTGGTTGCAAAAGATTTAAAACTAAATCAAAATAAGAGGATCAGGCTCCCGTGGGGAATGTATTTCATAACCACTAAGGTGATGCCTTGAGCGTCTTATCTCTTCCTTAGACGCAAGACGCTCGAAACCGTCACCTGGATGGCACCTGAAGGAATTCCCTGTGGGAGCATGCAGTGTGCTCTGTACAGATTCTATTTTTAACATGTGACGTTCTGTGGCACCTTATGTCTACCCAAACAGAAAGGAGGAGAAAGGAGAAGGGAGGATAGGATGGCATTGCTGTCAATAGGATAGAGGGACGCATAGCTGCGTGTACAGCATTATAGACACAGACGCAGACATTTAAAAAATTGAATGACAGATCAATTCCCACATGGACAGGCATCATTGATATCGAACGTGCTTGCGTATTCCACGGCACGTCAAGCCCAACGTCAATTTTATCCTTTATAAATCCATGAGCGTAAAGCATTCCCTCTGGCTCCCTTTGCTCGTCGTTATACTGTACCATGGTGTGTTCACACGGGCAGCTGCAAAGATACAGTCTACTGTACCATTCATTGTCAATGGAAGCCAACGACGTGAAGCTACAATGCTAACCCGTCGTTTGTATACAGTAGCTGCTGCTAAAGATACAAAGCTACAAATTGAAGCTGAGCTGTGTTTGACTTCCAGATGCAAAGCTACAAAGCTACAACTGTAGCTCCTCGCTTTTTTCCCACCCTGTTCTGGGCTGACAAAAACTTGTGGGTCTTCTTCAAGTCCGTTTCCAATTTGGAAACAGTGGAAACAGACTTGAAGAAGAGCGGCGTCTTGGTGGCGTTTTTGGAAATTCCATTGCATATAAATAAGGCCTAAGTCCAAAAGGACTCGCAGTTGGACTCCATGGTGGATTGTTGTTGTTTTTCAATCTCCCCTGCCAGCTGCCACACATCACTACGGACGCACGTCTGATGATGTCAACGACGACAGCAACATATAGTGTACAAAGAGACAATTTGCATTTGCCATCTTCTGACTTTCAGCACGAGGCAAAGATTCGCTCTCTGACGGAGTACATGCAGAACGTGGAGCTGAAGAA
>NC_137863.1:39372270-39452270 GCF_963924005.1 Protomyctophum bolini
AGATGTTCCTTTTCAAAATCCTTTTATTGCAGTTTTCAGTGGCAGAACTCTTCACAATAACATAAAGGATCTCAGATCCCATTTCTTTCAAAAGTAGGAAAAAAAAAAGGACAGATTAAGCAGGTATAATTTGAGGTCTATTATTTGCATGTAAAAGGTATAAAATACAAATATAAAAAGAAAAGACTATGCTACTGAACACCCCACGCCCCACCCAGACAAAAGAAAATATTCATATTTCCAATTTAATAATCAAGCCAATTCCCAGTTAGAATGGATATTCCAATAGCCTCATCGCTCGGCAACAATAGAGGCACAGATATTTTTGGCTGATTTGGCATCTGGACACCTGATGAACTATGCGTACCGTCAGTCACTCAGAGCATTCATCAGAACCAATGTACGTCTGTCCGTGGAGAACAGGCTTTTCCCCCGAGGAGCCGTCAGTATCCTTCAACAGACAAGGAAACACACGCTGACAGGCACACACACACACACACACACACACACACACACACAGGCATGCACCCCTACACTGACAGATGAACTCAGGATGATATAGTATGTGCTGTTCCAGCGCATGCAGAATGTCATGCTGCCATACAGCACACATGAGTTATGGAGGAGGTTGTTAAATATTGATAGTGTTCCATCACTTCGTCTAATGGAGGCAATCTTCCCCTTTACTTGACCTATTATGTTTCAGTTGCGTTAATGACGCTTAAAGTCAACGGGCAAGGCGAGGCAAACATATTTCTATGGCATATTTAAACAAGAAGGCTGTTCAAAGTGCTTTTATATACAAGCTATTAAGGACTAAGACATTAAGGACTAAGACAAAAGAGGCACATTATAAAACGATTTGAATACAATTTAAAATACGAATTACTGTAAGAGCATTACGTAAGTGCAAAAGAAACACGATAAAAGGATGTTTGATGTAATTGAACCTGGTTATTAAGGAGTATAGAATAGAAAATAAGATTACATACATACATACATACATACATACACCCATTTTAACCAAATACATACATACATACGATCTTGTGTCTAGCCTAACTTGGACTCAGGGGGGTGGACGCCTCTGCCTTGCATAGTCCCCAGTGAATAGGCATTTTGCCCTTCACTGGTAACCCTATCTTGGAGTATTTTTAAATACATTAAGGTATGGTGGGCTGGGCTTTTTACAAAAAAGCCCCCCTTTTAAATACTACACACATACATACATACATACATACATAGTGCACCAGAGCAAGCTTTTGCCTTTTTTTAAACCCCACCCATTTTAACCAAATACATATCTACATGCATACATTTCAGAAGTTTTAGCAGTTTTTAAGGACCCACTTTTAGGCCAGTGCACCAGAGCAAACCCTACCCATTTTAACCAATTACATACATACCATACATACACGCACGCACGCACGCACGCACGCACGCACGCACGCACGCACGCACGCACGCACGCACGCACACACACACACACACACACACACACACACACACACACACACACACACACACACACACACACACAGACACTCAGTCATGTGCGTGTGTGAGTTAGTGTTGGTCATTGTGTTGTTTATTGGATGCATTATTGCATTCCTTATGTCTGAAGTCAATAAACACCTGGCAGTTTATGGAGCTCCATCCTCACCTATAAAAAGAAAATCGTGGCATTTATTCAAAGGCACACACACACACACACACACACACACACACACACACACACACACACACACACACATTTTTTCCCCAACAAAAACATTCGTTCAACTCAGAACGCACACACTCTCTGAGTTATGGGTCCATTTGGTTCCATCTTTACAGTTATTGCAGTATTGAGTTATTGGTTGGAAAAGCTTAGCGTCAATATTGTCTACCAGCGACCATGGAGCACATTAGAGTAATAAAAATCCTTAAGTCACAGAGGAGTGCAAGCTGAGGTTAATGGCTGGTCTGTTTTGTTGGTCTTTGTTTTCAAAGACTTTGTTGTTGTGTCAGGTATTTACTCATTCTTGGAGGCATTGATACAAATGTCCTACTTGACATTGTGTTCGTTTAAGAGGAAAGGTGGAATGGAACTACTGTACTGCACTTATTTGTCTTGTAGTGAGTAGTGCAATGAGTAGCGAAATGAAACAGCAGTGATTGTTAAATAAGTAGTTATTATTAAGTAGTTATTGATTCAGCAGCAACTTTAACACAAGCAGCCAAAGTGCTCTCTGTTGCTGTAATGTACCCATTGAGACCCCGCCAAACGATTCATTGTTTAAGGAAACATTCATTTCTTAAGGATGATTGTGAGACTGCCCAAAAGGCTAAAATATAATATCTCTTTGTTTTGCTTTTGACAATTCCAATAATACTCTCTCCTCCCATGCCAAATACAGCAGCTGAGTAGATGAATTATAGATGCTTTCATATATTCACGTTCAATGAAATACAACTTTTAAACCGATGTAAATACTGCATGGATAGAGCAAATTAATTGGCCACATTAGCAGACTTGGCAACATAATTTGGTGGGACGTATAGACCTTCACAATACAATAGTTTGCCAACATTACTGTAGCTTTCCAACATTATAGATTATTATTCTACTGTATATCAATGTTTCACCTATTTAAGAAAAGATGAGGTATCGGGTAATAAAACTGTATTGATCTCCATGTGGAGATCCAGGTGCCTTGTGGCAACAACATTAAACGGATCGATTGACTCATTGTTACCTGTCGAGCTGCAAGTGATATGACCCATGGTTAAGTGTCTAAAGGGGTGGATTGATGATGTCCATCTTTTACAGCCGTAACCAGAGACAGCACTTGGAGCTGGAACAACTTCACGATGACTTTGAGAGCCTCCGAAGCCAGGAGCTCCACAAGAGCTTACAGCTGGAGGAGCTGAGGTGAGACGATAGTATAATGCTTTATACCAAATCACCGTCCTATAGCATACAAATGCTCCGTCAAGAAGAGGGCTGGACCTTTTCTTTCAACCAGAACATCGGCCTTTGAAGTTTGACCTGTTTAACCACTTTACGTCCCTGTAGTCTAGAGGGCTGGACTTGAGTTAGAACTGTACTTTGACCTCTTTTTCCGTCTACAACTCTCCACCAAATTGCGTTCACAATGCGTTGCGACGCGCAACGCAATAGCTGAGCTATTTCCCCTCAGAATATGGACGCTGGGTTCAAGTGGTCAGTCCTCAACTCTCTTCCTGTGTTTTTGTTCATGTTTTTGTCTGTCTCGCTTTCAGTATCTCTGGGTTACTTCAGTAACCTCAGTTTGTTAAAGCGGTGCTTCTCAAAGTAGGTTACGCCCAGGGGTCCTTGGGTTTAACCGGCGTGACGCGCCGTGAGCTTGTAGATCGGCATACTGTAGCTATTTCTTTTTTAAATCTTGAAATAGTGTGAAAGATTTTTAATATTTGTGCGTATGTGGGTCCCTGGCGTCAAATATTTCTGATGTGGGTCTGTTGCCGAATACAAATTAATTTGGGGGGTACAATAAAGATTGAGAACCGCTGGCTTGGAGGCTCCATCATTTCTCTGCTGTCACTCTCTGTCTCTCTCTGGCTGTCTCTGTGGTCATTAGGGACTGTTGGTATAGCCTACTATATGTTTAGCATTCAGTCAGTGTGTGAGTTTGTGCATTGACCTTTGCCGTGTGTTGCATCACTGTCGCAGACGACTAATGACCACTTATTGGTCAGCCCGGCTGCTCTACAGAGGAAATACCAGGGACTGGCATTACCTTTTTTCAAATAGAATGTTTTTTTAGGCCTTTATTGATGATAGTGAACAGTAGACAGACAGGAAAGGGGGAGAGAGATGGGGAGTGAACCCGTGTGCCACGCCATCCGGCTGGCTTGACAGTCTAGAATGATGCCCAGACGGTTGAGGTATAACCGTCCTGACTCCTGGCCAAATGGTCAGAATGTTTGATCTGGGGTTTTTTTCTAATCTCTCTGATTTCTCAATTCTGTATCACTTTGTCTGTCTGTCTGTGTGCTTGTCATAGATTTCTCAATGAGCGGCATGAGCAGTCGAAACAGGATCTCAAAGGGCTGGAGGAGACTGTCGTAAGTCATTATTTTTACTGCGACAATTCAATTAGGACTCCTTCACTAACATGCCAGCGATCCAATACACATCATCACACTCTGGCCCTTTCTGTTCCGGTCTATTTCTTCCTTTCCCGTAGGCTCGTGAGCTCCAGACCCTCCACAACCTTCGCAAGCTTTTTGTTCAAGACCTCACCTCTCGAGTCAAAAGAGTAAGTATTCTTCAGCTGCTTTCAGACAGATCAGACATTCATTCACACAGCTGAAGCGGCAGACACGGTCCTCCTACCTGTCTTCTTTGATCCACAGAGTTCAGAAATGGAGGCTGATGATACCGGAGGGTATACCATCCAGAAACAGAAGATTTCCTTTCTCGAGAACAACCTGGACCAACTTACAAAGGTTCACAAACAGGTAGGCTACCACTGAAATATGCGTTTGGTGTCCCTTTAGTTCACACCAAATGAAAAACCTTTTACGCAGTGGCTCTGAATGAGGGTGTGTGTGTGTGTGTGTGTGTGTGTGTGTGTTTGACTATAGCCTGGAAGAAGCCTTTCTAACCAAAGTATCAGCAGCTAATGCAGAACATCTCACAGCTAGGCTACAGATGTAAACTTTTTGTTTTTATCTTTGGCAGCCTAGGGCATGTGCATAAATTGGTTGTGAGGGGCTTACAAATGGCCGGCCTTTCCAAAAGGAGAGCCAAGCAGTTAGCGAGGTATTGCTCAGTTTCAGCCATTATAGGAAGCCGCTCAATTTGGAGGAGGCGTTGTTTCCTTTATCCATGATTTATGTCTGCTGCCCTGTGTCCGACATGTCAGCTGTACTGTATGTAACGATGCTTTGCCGTCCATGCCATGGACATGGACCCATTTGTTACCCATGCCATTATTAGGCTGGATTACCGGCATAGGTGCCCAGGCCTACTGTTCAATATCTTTAGTCTTAAAACTCATTTAAACACTTTTCAAGCAGGGACACTTCTCTGTGTCATTTTAGTCCTTGCTATAGCAACATTATTATTAATATAAAAAGAAAACTTAAGTCAGGATTGAGAAGGCGTTTTTAGAATTGGCCTCAGCCTCAGGTCTAAATGGGTTCATATCAAATCTGCGATCAATGTGTGGGTGGGTGGGCTGCGTGCGTGCGTCTCACAACACAGTATAGAATCCAAAGTGTGAATGGGACTGTAGACTAGACTGTACTGTACAGCAGTAAGTAAGGCAGATATGTCTGAGCAAAACATAAAAGGGCAATGACAGCGAGTCAAATTTAATTTAGAGCACAGTGTGCGCCATATGTCACTGCTTTCCTCTGAGCAATAGTGTTTTTCTACCATCAATCATCCCTCTTTCAGAGCCACTGATAAATGTTCCAGGCCTTGCTTGAAAACAAAGCTGCAGGAATCCATCTCAGTACTAAAGACATACTCTGATGTTGTATTTAGTCTCCTGTTGAGACCTTTAAGATTGTGTCAAAGGTCATGTCGCAACCTAGACACTAGCTTGGTTCCAGCCATGAATCGCTACCCACACATGAAAAAAATGTTTCTGGCGATTCAGGTCTGGTGTCAGTTTGCATCGGAAGTCTAATGCAGCGGTTACATAGTGTTTCTAGAAAACAATCAATGTTGAGCCAATTTGCTCCCCCGGCAGCCCTCCGCTCTGACAGCTGCCAGCCCACCACTACCGCTACTGTACCGCTGCCAGGAGGAAAACGAGAGTTCAGTTTTACATTCGCATGCACTGCAGGCAGACCATCCAAAGAGTCTGCACTAACACACTAAAAGCAATCTTAACCTAAATCAGTGCATGAGGCCAGCCAGCCGGTTAGAAATAGACCAGAGTTGCAACGAAGAATGAATACGCGATGGTAACGTTTCGACTATAGGGCTTTATTATTGATATTATTAAATATGCTTTATTTTATTTATACAATATGGTATTATTGCTATCACGGGTAATAAAAGCTGCAGGGCATAATGCTCCCACGTGCATCACGCAGAGAAACATCCAGAGTGTTTATTTAACATAAAACATACACTTCCATTTTAGAGGCCTTAAAATGAAATTGCTCTTGTCTTCAAAGGCTCTTCCTCATGCTCTGTCATTAAATGAATGCAAAAACGCACCCCAACTCAACCCCTGCTCTTCCCGAGAGACACTCCACCATTTTCGTCGCATCCTCCCACACAACAGCTGGGTTACTATATAGTTTAAGTTGGCCGTGTTCAAAGCTCTCTGCAGACTGCCACACATACTGTACATATTCAGACGCGGGCAGGCAGAATGGTGAGTGGAGGGAGCTGCAGTGCGGTGGTCTGTCAGGCAGAAAACCAATCCTAAAGTGGTGTGCTGGATGAGGCCATCTTTACACCACCTGCTGATACAGTGGGGAGAAAGGGCGTGTTCATAAATCAGCCGGCTCTCAGTGGAATGATGATCGAGGCTCTCTCATAGACAACAGTGCACAGTTCTAGATGAGTCCTTTGCAGTGGTGGAAGTACCCTATTGTGCTGAATATAAGACTGAATGTTTTTTTCCAATGGAAATATCCCAAAAAATACGGGGTCGTATTATAATCGGCGACTAGACTATTTGACATTCAATGTTCTTTTTCCACAAATGAGTCTTAACAGACCAGCTGTGTAGCTAATGGCAAGATAGGCAGCAGCACTTGCTGTGGTTTCAGCCAGCTCCCTCACCACACTGTTGGGAGTCCCAGCAGGACGATACCATTGTGTTTGCCAAGGCTGTTCCACATTGACAGTAATGTTAATTTATCAATTGATTTAAAACGATTATCAAAAGCTATTTTCTGGGTGATTGATTATTTATACATCATCATCATCATCATGGCAGCCTCGTAAAACGAGGATCCGTTCTCCTCAGCCATTCACTTCTTCTCCTTCTGGACTAGCTGAGCTAGCTGGACTCTCCGTCTGTGTGCCTGCTGGTGACTGTGGAGTCCAAGCGGTGTGTGTGTGTGTGTGTGTGTGTGTGTGTGTGGAAGAGGGCAGTCTGGGCACGGAAGTGTTGGAGGAAGTGTTGGAGGAGGTAGCATAAGACGCTGATGTCTTTGCTGGCCCTTCTTCTATGCTGCTTGTTGTGCTCGATCGGTCTCTGACCACCACTGGCAATTGTGCCACGCCAGGCTGAGTGGTCCACTGCCAGATGGGCCTCCCAGCTGTCCACAGGGATCCTGGTCCTTTTGAGGAGCTGTTTGAACGGGTCTTTCAGCCGTCTCTTGGGTCCCCCTAGCAGCCTAGAACCATATGGGCCAGTTCACCAAACAGGGTCTGTTTGGGGAGGGAACATAGGCGGTGGGTGGATTTTACCTTTGGGTAGGCTAGAATTCCGTGGGGGGAGAACTCGGCAGATTTATTTATTTCCCCCAGATGGTCTACCCGAACAGCGATCACCAGGGGGCAGCGACAACACACACACACACACACACACACACACACACACACACACAATAGCCTTCTATATAATGCTGCGCACATATATTATATATATTTTAAAAATACCCAGCATAATATTTGGGAAGGCTAAGCCTTGCCTAGCCTTACATACCCGCCGCCTATGAGGGAATGAGTCTTCCTTTCGATATAAATGACGATAAAGATGGTGTCACATGTCAAAAATAGCACATACAAGCTTGCAAGGGGTTGTGAGCTTGTACAGTATATCTACTATTTTCACCACGTGACACTGTACGATGGAGCATAATTCTATCTGCACTAAAGGTCACACACACAAATACGCACGCGCACACACACACACACACACACACACACACACACACACACACACCCACGCACGCACGCACACGCACACACACTGAATTGTGTCACGGTATGAAAGTGGTTCCTTATTTGGCTCTCTTCTTCCTATGGGGGACTTGACCTAATTGTTTTTTTCCCTGCAATAAAAGACTGACAAGCAAACATTCAACATGACCTATATGCCTGTAGTGTTTCTTGGAAATACCATCGTCAGCCTTTCTGCCACTGTTGGGTAGCTTTATGCCTACTGGCTATAAAGCCCAAGGCAGATGCTTCCCCTGTAGGAACTTGAGTTATTTGCATGGCCAGTGAGTAGACTTTCAGTGTGTGAAGTGAATGCACAAAATCTGATGCCATCTCTATTCATATATACTTTAAGGGTGGGACGGGTTGTGCAAATATTAAGCTGAGTATATCACAAATTCAGTTCAAGTATACAGTAGTAGACACTAGTGGCATTGTCCGTATTACCCTTGGAGAGCTGGTCCATTAATAAGTGTTGTGCTGAAGTTGAAAGTCTGGAACTTATTTTAATCACTTAAAAGGGTTCTTTTAAACGAGTACTTCACCCCCCTTAAAAAATAATTAAAAAATAAATACCATTCTTATTTTGTATCAATTACTTGCCCCATGAAGCCATGAATTCATGAGATTGTTCCATTTTTGTGCATTCCTAAGCCAACAATTTGATGACCGACAACAGTTCCCTATACACAGAGACTCTCTGTGTCTCCATAGGGAACTGTTGTCATAGGTGATTAACAATTTAATTGTGTTTTTGGCGTTGGACATTGGAACATAATATGAATGCAATTTAAATTTCTGTTTGCCTTTTAGGCTTCGTAATCAAAACATTGCAGGAAAATATGGCAACTTTTAATATACAGTACAAAGACATTACAGATATATTAATCATTTGTATACTTTTTTAAATAGCAGAAATAGATCTCCAAAATAATAATATTTCAACTGATCGTCTATTTCCACAATTCTTTACTCTTGACACAGTAATTACTTTTTTTTCCTAATAGCCAAAGTATACAAGAATAGTTAAAGTTATATAAGGCATCTTGCCAGAACCGTTCTCTGTCGGATTATACTGTAAGGGTTGAGAATGTTCTTGATCACAAGAGCAGAAAGTGCTGACCAGATGGAACTCTTTTGCAGGGTAAGGTCTTGGCTAAATCTTTAAAGATGAACAGGTTGAGATAAGCTAAAGTTTTAAGGCTTAGGTTTAGATTCTCATACAGACTTGATTGAAGTTTATAATCCGACAGAGAACGGTTCTGGCAAGATGCCTTAGGGGATGACATCACAACTAGGTAGGCGTGACATCAGCCCTGACAAATATGTGGGTGTTAACAGAGTCCCATGGCTGCTAGTTCCCACCCGATATTGTGTGCGAGTTCAGACTGATCCACACCATACTGAATAACTGCTATCTTACAAAATGTCTTTAAGACTAGGAATCTTAAGACCAGGACTCAAATTTAAGGTCATCGGCGTAGACAGACAGACAGGCAGACAGACAGACAGACAGGCAGGCAGGCAGTCAGGCAGGCAGGCAGCACATTTAAAGCACCCTGTTATCACACGCACGCGTGCGCACGCACGCACGGACACCACCTCCATCTCGCCACCTAAATCCTGTCCTGGCAGGGATAACGGGTGCGTTAAATAGCGATCATTCCACATGAGCCAGAAGCAGCCACAGTGACTCCATCCATCTTGCATCATCTGTCCTCCCTCTCTCTCTCTCTCTCTCTCTCTCTCTCTCTCTCTCCTGGGCATTGGTAGTTCAAAAGCACGGCGGCCTGACCTCTGCAGCGCACCGCTGCACATGACGCACATCGACATGTGTTGTATTGATACGTACTGTAGCACAGCTGATGTTTAATTACTTAATAAAAGACTCTCTCGCCCTCTGTCTGTCCCCTGTGGCTGCGTGGCATGGTTGGAGATGAAGTGAAGTGTACAGGTGTGTTGTGTCTTGTGTGTGTGTGTGTGTGTGTGTGTGTGTGTGTGTGTGTGTGTGTGTGTGTGTGTGTGTGTGTGTGTGTGTGGTTAAAGGGGAGGAGTGGGGGGGGACGTCAGGGTTCCAGCAGAAAAGTGTGAGAGGCGTAGAGTTGAAAGGGCAAAGGCTTTATCGAGGGGATCCAGGTTCCTTGAGCATGGCAATTAGTCTGAACAGGCTACGGTGCAAGGGGGACGAGACTGGAGCAGAGGTAATTCCTTCCAGGGAACATGTGCAGAGGTCATAACAAGAACAATCAGGCAGAATAATCTGGACAAATCCTCTGCTTTTGGCTTACGAAACAGGCAGAAAACGGGTCTCATTAGTATGCAGTGGAATGGTATCGTGACAGGCAATAAATACTGATGAGACTTTGGAAATGGAGAGAGTTGTGGACATGGGCGTTACCCTCGTGCCATTATTTTGTCCATCACTCAGTATAGTGGGTTTTCCCTGTCCCTAAAATGTGTCTTCTCCATTCTCCTCCTACTCTTCACTCAAAGGACCACTTCACCACTTTTCAACCTATCTTCATATAATCACTAATAATCATGATAAAATGGCACAATTCTTTTCTACTCAGTCTGTGTCTCATAGGAGGGCTGCGGGCAGTTCAGAAATCCGTCCACCAGTGACATCATCGTTAGGCAGATTATTTTTTTTTAAACAAAAAATTGTATTTGTATTATCGTGAGAACGATGGCTTCCATTTTCACATTGCAACTTTCCAGGACTAGAAAGCGTGCAGTTTCTATTCTATAGCTTGGATTCCCCATCGATGATGTCACTGGTGGACGGGTTGCTGAACTGCCCACAGTGCTCCCATGAGACACAGACAGAGAAGAACAATTGTGCCATTTTATCATGATTATTAGTGACCTATTACGATAGGTTGAAAAGTGGTGAAGTGGTCCTTTAACCATAAATTCACTACTGTAAATAATTCACTTCGTGGTGTGGTCATGCAAGGTATGTATAAATTAGTAAAAGGGATAGCTAAGATCAAAGAGGTTTTCCTTGCAACATCCAAAGGAAAGACATAATTAGGTAATGATGGTGGTGAACGCACTGTTGTAGTCAGTGAACAGCATTCTGAAGTTGTTGTTGTTGTTGCTGTTTTTACACAGATTAACCTTATTACTGAAAATATGATATAATACCAGGATTAAAGGAAATGTACACATTGGTATAGGTTTGGGTTGTGTCCTGTAGTTGCATTGCTATCACGTGACTCCAAATATTATAAGACTATTTAAGATATCTTAAATTCAAAATCCCTATTGACTTACATTGCACAGTGAAACAAGCTCCTCACTTCCACACGGGTGTGTATTTTTGTTTTTGTTTTAAATACAAATGATAAATAAAATGGAATAAGATCCATACTACATCCGTGTATATCCGCGTTCGGATATACACGGATTGTATAATCAAGATATATATCAAGATAACCACACAATCCAAACCTCTACCAAAGTGTAATATTATTGCTTTAATGTTTGAATCTGTCACAGGATAGGACATGGCTCCAGTCACTCAACATAACGTGTGTCTAATTTGTCTATGTGTTTGCGTGTCGGTGACAGCTGGTACGTGACAATGCAGACCTTCGCTGTGAGCTTCCGAAGCTGGAGAAGCGCCTGCGGTCTACGGCTGAGCGAGTCAAGGCCCTGGAGGGCGCACTGAAGGAGGCCAAGGAGGGCGCCATGAAGGACCGCCGGCGCTACCAGCAGGAGGTCGAACGCATCAAGGACGTGATGAGGGCCCGCCACCCCCTGCGCAGGCCCCACGCCGCGCTGATCGGTAAGGGCCCATTCATAGCCTACAATGTGAGGTTCGGGGGGAGGGGGGTCGGCTCTTCGATGCTACTGAAAATTTCTGACGAGCCGAAATCATTTCGGCACTACAGCGCCGAAACAGCGGTAAAATAGGAGTATGAATCGGCCCTAACGCATGCACACACGCGCGCACACATCAAGGATGCGTGCACAAAAAATGCACACGGAGTGAGAAGTACTGTTAGGCTTCAGATACCTGGAAGCAAGAACATCACATCTCTGCTTGATCGTGTATGCAAACAGCACGGATAAACACTCTGAACACAGTATACTGAGTATAGTAAGGACCGCTTCACATAAAGGGTTATACCCTAACCTTAATCCTAATAATGAAATTATTATTTTATATGGTTATATAGAATTTATATGTAATTTATACATTTTATTTGACCGTTTTTCAATTCTTTATTTATTTCATTTTCCTCTCCTTTCAAATTGCCCCCCCTGGTGGCCTGTTGCGGCCTCCCTGGGGGCTGTGGCCCACATTTGAAAACCACTTATCACCACTCAGTATCATATACTGTATACTGATCTTAACGTTTTTAACCACTTAAACCCTATGTACGTTGATCTGGCTATTATGACATGCCCAGAGCTGTTACGCTAGGGTTCAAGTGGGCTACACGGTTCATACGCGCATAGCATACGGCATGCAACACACAACACACACTCATTTAAAAATCATTAAACGAGAGTCATTAGCGATGAAATGAAAAGGATTAATGCATTAAATGGTTTCTGTGTACTCATAGAGGTAATGAAACTCTTCTAATGTCCTTGTCTAATCTCCCTAATATTTGATGGAGCAGTGACCCATCTGATCTCATCTGTTGCTATGAGAATGACAATGTCACATTATCGTATCGTTGCAGGTTAAAAGCTTTCAGCAATTCTCATAAGTGAGTTCCACAATCAAATGATGCAATCTAATATAATAACTATGAATCGTGCAATGATATTGATGTTTTCCCGATGACTGGCATAAAGGCTGTATTATGTGACGTCATATAGAGCATTTCCATTTATAATGTTTGACGCAAGCTTTTATACTAAGAAAATAGTGGATGTGTGGATGGAAGAGAAAAGGATTGAATGGAGATTTGATTATTCTCACTTTCAGTCAGTCAGTCAGCCAGTCAGCCAGTCAGTCAGTCAGTCAGTCAGTCAGTCAGTCAGTCAGTCAGTCAGTCAGTCAGTCACTCACTCACTCACTCACTCACTCACTCACTCACTCAACTCACTCACTCAACTCACTCAACTCACTCAACTCACTCAACTCACTCAACTCACTCAACTCACTCACTCACTCACTCACTCACTCACTCACTCACTCACTCACTCACTCACTCACTCACTCAACTCACTAAACTAATTCTGTTCTATCTGCTTACAGCCAAGCCTGTGCGTCCCGGCCACTACCCACCCTGCTCTCCCACCAACCCCTTCTTCATTCGCGGCTACAGCGATCACTCCTTTGCCTTCAGCAACGCTCCGTTCAATGGCAGCGGCAGTGGCAACCGCAACGTCCGGCCATCTGCCGCCGCGGCCCCAGAGCCCGACAGAGAGCCAGAGAGCACGGAGTCGGCTCCAGAAAGTGAACCCAGCTCCCCACAGTCCGTCTCTGGCCAGAACAGCCCCGTCAAGCACGTCACCTCACAGAACGACGACACCCGCGACAGCGATGCTCAGAACAACACGTGAGCAGATCCGTCTTCTTGTCTGTAGCAGTTTATAATAATGATAATTAAATGAATTAACACATTTCTAACATGGTCACAAGGTGCTTTACAGAACAGGGTAAAAGACATCAGCAACATAATAAAAACTAATGGGTAAAAAAAAACAACAGCAACAACATAATAGAAGCTACAACAAGATAAAAATCAGTAAATAAAACGGCAGGCACAAAATATAAAGCATCGGTAAACAATTATTTACTGTATGTGTGTTTATGGGTGCCACATAGCATCAGGAAGGAATGTATAGTTTTGGATCAAAGCCGTTGGTTTGTTTTGAGAAAGTTGGCAAAACAGTCAGTGTATACTGTATGTCTAGCTAAATGAAAGTGTGGCTACTAGATCACTCTTCACTTCATTGCACTTCACTGCATTATGAAGTAGACCCATTTGAACCCAAACTGTAATTTAACCGCAAAGTGGTTAATATGTGTGTGCTTACAGATGTATATTATTTATTAATTAATTAATTTATTTGCAGTACTGTGAGTGCTATTATAGTGCTACTATATTCAAGTACATTGAAGTTATTATGTAAATCCAATTGTAATTTATCTTGATATAAAACTCCATATTATATCCTTCAATATAGACTTCCATCTGAATCAGCAAAGCCAGCAGACCCTGCAGATACACTGGACTCAGACGCTGAAAACGGTAAGCTCTGTTCTCACTAGATGTCTGCTGACGACCGCATTTCCTTATCACCGTCAACAGGGGGGCAATTTCATTTCATTATTACCGCTGACGGCCATGGCCCGTGATGATACAGTAGATTTGCTCCTTATTGCTTCCTCCGATGTCTTCTTGCCCTGCCAGTCCCCACTCCCACATTCTTCCTGCAAGCGCCAGAGCGTTCCCTGTGAAACACGGCGCCATCGTGTCCACTTAAGACACCATGCCCTGAATGGATGTTGTGCCAATCTACAGTACTCCCCCCCCCCCCCCCCCCCCCCCCACCGCTACATCAATGATTGTGCTCTTAGCGTCACTCTCTCCGACCGATTCTACTCATTTGTACGCCAGTGTGACGGGGAACACTGTAATCTAAAAAATAGATTCACGTACGACCGAGCATTTCACTGAGGGTCAGTGGCCTCAAGAGACAGGATCCATGGGTGGAGCCAGCTATGATTATTGTGGACAAGACATGAACTGAAGGATGCTGTTAGTTCGTAATGAGCGGCGGCTGCTGGTGTTGGTGCGCGTTTGTGTGCGCGCAACTGCGCACATGTGTATGCCCGCAACTGCACGTGCGTGTGTGTGTGTGTGTGGAGGCGGGTGATTTGTTTATTTGTTTATTTCCCTCTTGTGTGCACACTGCACACACAGCAGAAATCCGGAGCGTTCATTAGTGGGCTGACTTGTGTTATCTTAAGTTCACTTTCTATTTATTATTCCACCATGCAGCATTTTGTGCCTCTAAATACTTCCACTTGAGCTAGAAACCTTCGTCAAACTTTAAACTAAATGTTCCGCTTTTAGTGGTCTACACTGTAGTATACTGTAGTAATGTAGTAAAACACAAAGTATTAAAAAAAGAAAACCCATTTTGTTGCACCTATTTTGCACCTAGTCTTTCATACTTTCACCTGGAAACATTCACCCAATCTGATTGGATGCTAAACTAATTTTATCTTTAACAATTACTGTACACACAACTCTTGCTATTTAGCTATTCTTCTTTCGTACAAGTCCAACCTTTGAAGTGTAATTCCTTTCGAATGCTTTATCTCGTCAATGTATTCATGTTATACATTTTCGTTCCACTGAAACACTTCAAACATTGAATAATATGCAACTTCAAACTTCACACTTAAATGCTATTTCACGGTGTCTATTCTGTATGTGTGTGTGTGTGTGTGTGTGTGTGTGTGTGTGTGTGTGTGTGTGTGTGTGTGTGTGTGTGTGTGTGTGTGTGTGTGTGTGTGTGTGTGTGTGTGTGTGTGTGTGTGTGTGTGTGTGTGTGTGTGTGTGTGTGCGCCCGACAGGCTTCATGGGAGATAGATGAGGGGTGTAGCATCATTACTCAGCATGGCACAGAGCAGGGCAAACAAGTTTAGATGCCTAACCTCTTCTGTCTTATACGACCCGGCACACAACTGTACCACCGCTATACTCTGCAGGGACTTCCAATTTAACACAAATTAAACTATTCCATTGTACTGAATGGGATACGGAATAAACAGAATTAATATTTCTCGAGTGCTTTGCGGCTCAAGGGAGGAGAGGATGGCACTAACGGTGCAGGATTTAAGGATTTGATATCCGTGGGAGCCACTTACTGTACGCTGACAATGTATGCACTTATACTATGGTGTTTTGGATAAGAGCATCAATTAATTTAATCCTCTACTGTATCTCTTTTTTTTTATGAAGCTCAATTTGTCTGTCTGTCTGTCTGTCTGTCTGTCTGTCTGTCTGTCTGTCTGTCTGTCTGTCTGTCTGTCTGTCTGTCTGTCTGTCTGTCTGTCTGTCTGTCTACAGTGGGTTTCATGTCCATGATCAAATACTTTTGACCACCAATAGCTGTGCCTTGAAAGCGTACTTTGAAGTATCCAGTAATCCACCGGAGCATGACCTCCCCTGATAGCTGTTCAATTCAATACAGTAGGAAGAGCGAGCAGTCAGACACTCCAGCTAATGGAAGAAAACTACTGAATGCACTCCCCTCTCATTTAGATGACATCTATTGACCGCTGACAGTTCGGCACGAGAACTTTCTTCAAGATGGCTGGCTGGAATTGTCTATAAATCGTTGCTAAATGTCAAGCAAAATGTACTGCGACTCACAACTAACCATAGAGATTTTTTTGACAGGCAGTCTGTCAAAGTCTGTTTTTTGACAGTACAACCTGTGTACTGTTTAGATAGTGGATTCATCAGGATTGTTGTCATTATCACTACCATATTATTATATTATGGTTATTGCCAACATTCACATGCTCTTTGAATTCATGTCTGCACATTGCAACTACATGCTACTAATCCCTACCAGCCACTACTCAGCCATTTCAAAGCCATTTATTTTAGATGCTTTGGGCTATTCCAGTTAAATCCACTTGTTCTTGTTCCCTGGTTTGCACACACGCACACACACACACACACACACAGGCACGAACCGTCGCGCACACCCGCACACACACACACACACACACACACACACACACACGGGCACGCACAGTCCGCACACACAAATACGGGCACGCACAGTCCGCACACACAAATACGGGCACGCACACACCCGCATGGTGCACCTGCCTGTCTGCTTACGTATGCACGTCTTGTCTCTGCAGGAAACACCACAGATATCAATGACAACAGGTAAGATATAACACTGTCACTCATTAATATGCACAACGTCTCCCACTGTTTATCAAGGTCTTCATATTGTTGATGTCTTGCAGTCTGGCAATGTCCTGTTTTTCCTGGAGTTTTAATATTCCTTTTAGACCTCTTACCAACCAAGGAGTCCGTAGCTAATCAGAAGGTCGCAACTTTGCAACTCACTGTCGCCCAGTCTGTGTCGACGTGTCCTTCAGCAAGACACTTAACCGATAACAGCTCCCCACATAACTGCGCCCTGGGCCACTGCTTCTAATAGTTGGGATGTATAACTGCGCCCTGGGCCACTGCTTCTAATAGTTGGGATGTATAACTGCGCCGTGGGCCCCTGCTCCTAATAGTTTGGATGCATAACTGCACCCTGGGCCCCCCTGCTCCTGATAGTTTGGTTGCATAACTGCGCCCTGAGCCCCCCTGCTCCTGATGCAGTAGTTTGGATCGGTCACATGCATAATGTGCAAATGTATATTGACGAATATCCCCCCCCACCACAACAATAAAAGGGGATTTATTATGTATTTATTTTATTTATTCATTCGTTTATTCATAAAACATCTTGACAATGTCAGCTGTCAAAGAGGAGAAAAGAAAAAAAGACTGGAGGTCCGTGCTTTCTGCAACGATGTGAACAATGAACTTAATACTGGACACTGACCGTGTCCGACGGGAGCCATTATGATCCAGATAGTAACTGTAACTAGTAACTGTACCAGACCGTGTCCGACGGGAGCCATGTGATCCAGATGTTAACTGTAGCATGGTGTTATCGCGTCCACTGTAGATGTGCCCGAACGATGCCATGCTGTAACTAACCACAGCTGCTTCCACTGCTTTCCCTCCCCACACCGCTATGTCTGACTGAACCGTGACTGCCCCCTTGGTGCTGTCCCTGCTACTGCGGCTGGCCCTGTTGACTGCTGCTGGCAATGGTGATGGTGATGGTGATGGTGATGGTGATGGTGATGGTGATGGTGGTGTGATGGTGCTGCTGCTGCTGCTGCTGTGGCCTGTGCTTGTGATGTATTGCGTAGTGTGTGTCTCAGTGTGACCTCTGTGTCCAGAAGTGATGTGTACAACAATCAGGACTCCGTGAAGTTCTACTGCCCGCAGCCAGAGGCCTCGTTCAGCTAATGACCGTCATCAGGTAGGAACCATGGCCGCACAGAAATGAAATGCTCAGCTGTTTGGTTGGCAAAGTCGTTTTTTTATTTCTGCTGCGTTTGATTGAGCGAAGGAGAGACAGATAGGACATGTGTGTGAGAGAGAGAGCGGCAGAGAGTGTCGGAGAGAGAGAGAGGCAGAGAGAGAGAGAGAGGCAGAGAGAGAGAGAGGCAGAGAGAGAGAGAGAGGCAGAGAGAGAGAGAGAGAGAGAGAGAGAGAGAGGCAGAGAGAGAGAGAGGCAGAGAGATGGAGAGGCAAAGAGAGAGAGAGAGAGAGGCAGAGAGAGAGAGAGAAAGGCAGAGAGAGATGTCAGAACACATTAGTAGGCTACGCTGGTTCTCAAAATCGGCCAGAAGGGCTTCGAACAAATGCTTAAAGGTCTGTAACTCTTGGGAGTATTCATACATCCACTATAAAAGGAAATTTAATCGAATGCATTCATAATCCAACATTGTGAGTCCACACGGTGTTATCCAGGTGGTGTCTGAGTTTCTGACCTCACAGAAATACAACCACGGGGGTTCAGAGAACGCTTCACGGAGTGAAGGGTCTAATGTTTAAACAAGAACATCCACCGTTTAAAAAAACATGTGGTATTTACTCTGACAAAAATGGTTAAATATTTAAGCAGCTTAAATGTTTTAAGACTAAAATTGAATGCTTGTACAGAGGCTTGGGATAAATGGAAGGATGGCAGAAACAGCAGGAGTCTGTCTGAGAATTAATACTGTTCATTCATTTACTGCCAACGAGGTGCGGTGCCCTCGTTTGAACACCATGAGCTTAGTTAGAATCGATTTTTCTGCCGTTTTTCCTGAAAGAACACGTCCAGCCTGACAGTGTACAGATGGAACCAAATGGACTTGCAAGGGTCCATTTGGTTAACGTTTACATTCACAGTCAAATAGACTTTACAGCGTTGGCTGCGTCCCAGAGATACAAACACTATCAATTGGGTGTCCAATGCATGGCCTAATGCAGATTAGGTGCCCTTAGATTGAAAACACTCACACCAAGGAAGAACCTACACCCAGTCATATGGCTTATGACTCTGCTTGAGCGCGATAATGCAGTGAGGCAGTAGTTATTGGAAAATAAAGACCTTCAGGGCATACAGGTGCAGGGAGTCCACTGTACCCTCTAGCGTTAGCAGACTTAGTAAAAAGGCAAAAGAGTTTATTATTTCTTATTTATTTTACTCCAGCAAAAAATAATTGTTGTATCTGTGATGGGGATGCAGTGTTTTGGTGTGACTAATCATGGCCACTGTCCATGGTCCTGAACTGTGTATTTCCTTCTTTCTCCACCCATGCAGTATTGTGAGGGTTTGTTTAGAATCTAATATAAAGAAACCCTCACTATAATGCATGGGTGGAGAGAGATGATTAACCCAGATGTACCCTATTTATTATAGCTTACATTGTGACCGTGTTTGTTCGACCTGAGGGACAGTCAGTGACACACACACAGGCACGCACGCACACACACAGGCACGCACGCACACAGTTTGTATTAACAATTTACAACGTACAATTTAGCAGATGCGCTTAATCCAAAGCGATTTACAGTAAGCAAGGACAACACTTTAACCTCTAATTACCCAGTCAATTATAATTGACTGGGGTTTGCCAAGGCTCTGTACATGGTCTGTACTGCTCCTGTTTCCTTCTACACCAAATGTCTTTGTTGAAATTGTTGTGCTATAAGCTTGTGCAGCTATTTTCACTGAATGTTCACCCCAATGTTCATACATTATGATAATTCACAATGACTGGAGAGAAGCCTTGGTATCGGACACTGACAGATAGTACAGTATGTTGAGCTACATTTATAAAATATGCATGGAGCTCTGGGTATATATTCAGCGACGTGGAGAATTAAAGAAAAACAAAACCTGCCATGACTTGCAGTTCACTTTTTATTTTCTATCAACCAGTCAGGATTTTCTGGTCTGGTCGAGGTTATTGAGGTCAGCCTACGTTCAGAACCCAGGTGTTAGAGTTAAGCAATTATGGTGTATTATTGATGACGATTCTAGAATGTGTACACAACTCTGCTCCAGTGTGTTCCCACATTCATTATGTGGACCAGAAAGAGAGAGAGAGTCCGTACTGCATAATTGCTACTTGTACTGACTGAATTATTTAGTCGGTTTAAGGAGACATGAGGGGAAGGTTTCCCGCAAAGTCGTAAGTGCAAGGTGAAGCTCACATTTGAAATCTCAAGTCCTGAAATGCACCCGTTTGTTTTTTTTGTCGCACGACGGAAATACCGTAGCCAATTTACAAGCTCTTGACACGCCTCGGTGCCGCGACGCTATTGTAGACCGCTGTTTTCGACACTGCTGTGCGACATAGTATAAATTAGGCCTCACTGTGAACACGCCAGAGGTGAGGACGTTTCCAGACGTATTATATGCTTTCGACAAGTATAGTACAGCGACTCATTGTCTGTTGTCTCGACTTCTGATGCATCCTGTTGTCTCGTTCTAACTAACGCTTGTTAATATTTCTATTTCTGTCTGCCTCTCACTGCCCGTCTGCTGTCTCTCCCACTGTGTCTTTATACCGGAACCTTTTCTCACCATTTCTCTCTCTCTCTTTCTCTCGCTCTCTGTCCTTATTCCAGGTGGCTGTTTTCCTTCCTGACATCTTCTTTAAATCCGCATGCAGCTGATCACGATCCTTCTCCCTCTCTCTCCTCTCCGGCCCTGAGCTCTAGTAGGACTCTCTCTACACCTTTAGTTCCTGTATCTTCTTCTTTGTATCCTGCCCTCTCCTGCCTGCTCCTCCTCAACCCCCCCCCCCCCCCCCGCCCTTTGTTCAGTACTTTGTGGGTGATGTATGGTGTATGTGGGTGTCCATAGAAACCACAGCGGGCCCCTAGCCCTGGCAGCTTTGTCCCACCTGCCCCTCCCTTTTTGTTGGAATAATTGGACGCTCAACTGTCTGCAAGTGGTCTGGGGGTGTGGTGGGAGAGGAGTCGCAGTTCTACAAGTAAGCACTAGGGTGTGCTGTTTGTCTTACTGAATGAGGAGATAGATGATATGACAGTATGAAGTATTGGGAGTTTGGGACATGAAGTTGATGATTGGTAATGGGTCATCTGCAATGATATTAAATTTCACAGACATACTTTTTTCCCCAAATTTTGCTCTTCACATAAAACCATATTTAAAAAAAGACAATAGCATAAACTTCTGTTCACTTAAGTGAAATTGTTTATGTTTTTGTACCTTTGTTTTTGTCCCTTTGTTGTATTAAAGATAGCTCTGTTCAGCACATGAACAGTATAGTAACAGAGCTGCTAAAGTAACCATATTATTTTAAAGAGACGTATATTGTTTTAGCAGAACTAATAGGCTTATTGTCTGTGTTCCAATTATGATGCAGTCCGCCCAATTTGACTGTCCATCTAGCAAAACCCAATCAGCCCAATAATCCAACCTAAAGGCGATAGCAGCATTACCCCAATGTCCCCATTGATAAAAAAATATATAATATCAACAGAAGGGACAGGAATAAGCAGCAGTAGTCTGTAATACTTTCACCAAGCCCTATTTTATAGCGTGGCAAAAGTAGAAGATCTACAAGCTTCCATGCGTTGTGTTGTGACTTTGTAGATCGGCTATTTCCGGGACACCGGGTTGAAAGTGGTTAATTTATGTTATACTCCATGGCATGACTGTGACTGGCACCAGATATTTATGTATAAGATAAGATAAGCCAGATGGCGCAAGGCAGAGTCTACAGCGCAGTTCACCGGTGGCCATCTTGCAATTGACAGTCAAGCCAAGCCTTAATGTTAGACACTTTCTTGATCAGACCTTTTTTACTCCAATCACACTGAATTCTAGAACAATGTATATAAATACACGTAGCCCTTCAAGATTAGGTATTTTGCTGGCCATTCCATTCAATATTTAAGATTCCAAGACATACTGTACACTCTTCACGTCTTTCAAACCATTCTTATCTAAACCAAACCTGTCTTTAATTTTACATTTGAAATCCCATATACCGTCCATATCTCCTTTTCTGTTAAGAATCAGGAGATTGTTGTGAGAAAAAAATTGGCGTTATTGACATCAAAAAAATAATAATAATGCTAATAATGTGAGATGAGCAGTGGTGACAATGTACAATACCTCCAAAGCACGTCAGCCGTTTACACTCCAGCACATCACTCATGCTGTAACTTCCTCAAAGGGTTAAACGTGTGCCGATATTTTACAATAATTCAATAGCAAGGCACTGAAACCATTTACAGTACTGCCAGTGGGGAGCAGTATAAGGTCGACGCAGAACAAGCCGAGCCCCCCGAGGGGGATGGGGGGCAAATAAAGAAATGAGATTTGCTATTTGAGTGTTTTCGCAAAGTCAAGAGAATGTTGAGCTGTACAATGTTGCCGTTTCAGTTGTCTGTCTGTGAAGGGTTGTCTGCAGATCCATTCCATTTCCATCATGTCATCCAAGCGCATGGAAGTGTACAAATTGAGTGATATAATAACAAAACAAAAAAACGAACAAAACTGTGTCGAAATGGTGTACGAACTATTTTTATACTGTCAGATTTAATTTGAGAGATCATGAATGCTATTTATTCTTTGCTGTTTTGGAAAATGTAATTGTTATTATAGTATGGGATATTTGATTTGAATGTAAGTTTTGCGTTTATTTTGAATTGGTCAAAGTATTTTTGTTGACATTATTTTGTTATACTGCCGAAAGTTTTTCACAGTTGAAAGTATAGGTCTACAGTAACAGTACAGTATTTTAATGGTGTACATTGTTTGCGAGTACGTTTAATGGAACATACGTGAGCGTGCGCTCTGCACAGCTGTCATTCCAAAATCATTTAGTCGGGGAGACAACCATTGCTGCTGTACGTTTCTCCCCTAAACGCCTCAAATTCAAACCAAAGCCCAGTATGCAGTTTGTAGGGGGTGCAAATAAAATGGATCATGTACTTGAATAGCCTACACTACAGTATACTGTATGTTCTGTTGATGATGTTGGGTTTGATTTGTGGGGGCAAAAACAGAGAGGGGGGGGGGGGGTGGCGACATTTTCACAAGCTTGTGATCTTGTAGTTCTGGTATTTTTGTATTATGAAATATTGCGCATACATACATCTTTGGGTTTCTGATCCGGTCGGAAGCGGATGTTAACTTACGTCAAGTTCTACTCACTAATTTGTTAGCTGGTTTGAATCCGATACGTTTCTTCAAGTACTTACTTGGTGACACTAAAACAACCCGAAATCCATGCAAAAAAAAAACCTGAATCACCTTACCGGAATTTAAAAAAATTATCATCCGATCTATAGACCACGCCTAGACCGGATCACACACGGAACACAGGCCAGGCTTTCATCCAAGGTGGAAAGTCCATGGTGACCTTAGGTTAAGGTTAATGTAGTTAACAACAATATATTTGATTATTAAATTGTGCTATTATCAAACATAAATATCAAACACATCAGACAGTTAACATTTCCCAAAAGTAAACCAGAGTGACCAGAAGACGGTATAAAACACATCCCCAACAGTGATAAGAATGGATTGCCAAATCAGACACTATGTATGACATCACAGTTTTCTCTCTCAGAGTTACCACCTCATCAGCAAAAGAGGTATTTGACTTCTGTCCTCCAAAAAACCCACAGCCAGTAGTACAGATATTACCAGCCTTTACTGTATATGGGCAAATCTGGCAATCTCAACAGCATTCGCAGCCCACACTTATTCATCGGTATCGCAATGAAAATGTATGCTTTAAAGATCGTACAGGGGGGATTCAAGGATCTGGAGAAGAAGTCTGTGTGCCGTGCGTGTGCATGTGCATGTGCGTGCGTGCGTGCGTGCGTGGAAGGGGAATAGGAGCATTTGAGGCTGTTTTCAGTCAGTCTCTGTCAAGTTCATGATCCCTTTAACACCCTCTCCCTTTATTTGCATTGGGGCCGATCAGCAATGCATTAAGCACTTTTACCAATTATTATTTGTATTTTATTTTTAAACAGCGATCTTAAATTTATTTTTGTCTGAGTGTCTAATACTGTAATTGATGATATACTTTGTTCCTTACAGTAAAACAGTGGTTCTCAAAGTGGTACCCCAAGGGTCCCCGAAGGGGTTCCAAGGGGTCGCCAGCAAAATAATTGATGGTTAGGAACCCCTAACAACCTTACAGGTTTGTAACTCTGACAATGTACGAATGGAACTAAACGGACCATTTAATTCCATTTGTACAGTGTCAGAGTTAGCATTCCTCGAAAAGAATAGGCCTATACGTTTGAGCACCACTGTAGTAAAAGAGGTCAATGAACTCAAGAGCTACTACATATCAATGAAAGTGACTGTGTTGACATAACCTATAGAAACCCGGTGTTAGATCATGTGACCGGCATTTATCATTGACCTGTTCTTAAACACAGACTGCCCAGGGCGTAAAAAATAATACAATATTAGAGTTTTCTGCTGACATGCACTATGGATGTATGACGATCCTGTGTGAAGAAAAGGAACATGCGTGTTATTGATCTATCTGTCTGACTTGACTTGTAACCAGTCTTAAAATATACTGGCCAGAAAACCGTGTGATACTGTAGCCAAATTATGCACAAGTAGATTGTTTACCAGAATGCTAGAATGACTAGCAGTAGAAAAAGAAAAGAAAAAAAAGAAAAAAGAAATGGTCCGCTGGCAAAATTCCTTTATTTTGTTTGTTTATTTGTTTGTTTGTTTGTATGTACTGTATGTTGGGTTTTCTTTTTTTGTAACGTGTGATATAGTGCATGCAGTACATGCCTCTGTAGCTGTGGGGAAACTAACTCATGAAACTCTTTCAATAAAGATGATCCTGTCTATCATGTCCATGGTGGAATCTTACATTTCCTTACCTTAAAAGTAGTATTTCACTTTTAAAACACTTCTGGGGTCATTTTAGCGTCTACTGGATTGGAACTATGGATTTATTACACTACATTATCCATGTCTACGTACCAGTTTTTCATCATGCTGTAATAAGTCGAAGTCTATAAGGTTGAAGTGCTTTATTATGTTGTTTTGTCGGCGTCAAGGTGTTGTGACCAGATAAGACTGTGACCCTGCTTTACAATTACGCCAAGATTACAAAAGTTAAAACACTTTTAGACGGGCAATGGAAGGTTAGTGAGGTTATTTATATCGCCCTATAGGTATAAGGGTATTCGGTTTGAGGTTGCGACAGATTTCCATGATTCTGCTGTGCAAACACTTAAAGCAGGACTTGGTCAGACCTGGCATGAGGTGCCTGAATGACCAGTGTGTGCTAATACGAGTGGTTGCAGTGAAACATAGACGTGATGGTCAGAATCGGGGTCAGTGAGTGAATGACATCCTATACCAAAACAGATCCATAAGTGGAGGAAAGGTATTCACTCAGGAGGAGTGGACGTTTGCCTCAGTGCCTGGCTGTTAGTGTTCATGGTAGCTTTCAGCCCAATGTGACCCAATGTGACTTCTGCCTCCAATCAACCAACTGTTCCATAGTCACTGGTCAGTCAGTCAGTCAGTCAGTCAGTTAACCCATTCTGACCTGAGATCAGATTCTAAAAATGTCTTCTGAATCATGACAGTTTTCTGAAAAAGCTATGTTTCTATGTCAGTCGTTCTTCGATTTTTCAATAATAGCAGACCTACAAGCTCGTAGCTATGAGCTTGTAGATCTGCTATTTTTCAATAGCTAAAGCATAACATAATGCCAACATAACACCAAAAGGTATCCACCTAAAATGGATTTATCAAATATGAATCTATGAAAACCATCTACATAATTTTGTACCATGTGGGAATTAACTTGCTCAAAACTTGCTACGGGGAAGCAAAACAAACCTTGTGCAGGGATGGGTGCTAATGGAAAGTATTCACTTGACTGCAAAGTAAGTAAAGCTTATGCAAATTGTGACCTTCGCATTTCGTGGGTTTTAATTATGCTGTTCTACAGTAACTACAGGTGTTCATGGTGAGACATGGTGTTTTTTAATTTGCTGTTAGAATAATTTAACACTGGCAGAAAGACTATTAAAACACACTCTCTCTCTCACACACACACGTCACATGCACGCACGAACGAGCACACGCTCACGCACGCACACACACACACACGCGCGCGCGCGTGCGCGCACACACACACACACACACACACACACACCATTACTTAGTCAAAATTTGAGAATCTATAATCGTGAAGTTGTACAGTAGATCCACAATTTCCATTGTTTGAAATGAAATTAGCCAAATTTGAATGGGGCCAAATACAACATTGAACGCACCCTTGTGAACTACAACATGCATATTGGGTAAAGAAATACGTCATGTGTGACTGGTGTGATACTACTACTAGACAGTGTTGTTTTTGGCAGCAATTTTTTATTTTAGTTTTAGTCATAGTCTTTTGAATAGTTTCCCTTTAGTTTTAGTCACATTGTAGTCATCAGGAAAGTCTTAGTGTTAAGTCAAGTTTTAGTCGACTAAATATCATAAGATTTTATAGTCGACTAAATCTATGGGGGATTTAGTCGACTAAAATGTATTTTGGCGGGCCTTGATGCCGTCATAATGACTGATTTTACACTTGCTGCAAATAGCAGATCTACAAGCACACAACGCGTCGCGCTGCGATGCGTTGTGAGCTTGTAGATCCGCTATTTGCAGCATACAACCAAGTGTAAAATGACTTATACTCGATCTCTTGTCCACTAGTCCCTTCCTAACATTTTAGTCTAGTTTTTATTTGTTGATGAAATTGTCTCTTAGTTTTAGTCATCATAGGTTAGTTTTAATTTAGTTTCCATTTAGTTTTCGTCAGTGAAAAAAGGTAGTCGACGAACATTTTTCCTCTTAGTTTTAGTCGACGAAAACAACACTGCTACTAGATCTTGTCGAAGGTAAACCCCATGATGCTGTGTGAATGTAACCCTGCAGCCAGGAGCCAGAGGGGGCAAAGATCAGCCTGTCTCACACACAAAACAAAGACCCACGCTTATGAAAACACGCTGAATGACACACTGTGGACCACTGACCACTGATAACTGCTGTGTGACACCAGAGCCCAGAAGACTGTGAGTACAACATGACTCAAACTTATAACTAATTACTTTGTATTTTTGGGATATATACACAGCAACATTACTGTCTGCCTGATACAGACTTTATATTATTTGTTCTGCTTGTAATTACTACAATATTGACATTGATATACAAATACATATCTCCTTAACATTCAAGATTGTTGTTAAGTAACCAGAAAATGTACTACAGTGGGTAATGTGACTGTACTGTAGGCCAATATAAACATTTTGGTGTGTCAATATATATGAAACAATTGCAAAGTTTATAGCAGGACATAAAATGTACTGTTTGGAACAAGCACAATGGACATTTAATGTTCATTGTGCGTGTACAGGTTCTCTGTGTGAGAATGTGACATTCCATTTCATTCAATACATTGACATAAAGCTGAAGTTACACCCCCTCGTACTACGGTGTATAAATTAGGCCTCTGCCTGCCATTCCAGATAACTAAATGATGGTTTTATCAGCAGGTAATACGTTCTGGATCACTGCTAATGTGCATTCATTATGTAATCTCATCCACTATAATATCAAATGGCACAGCTTTGAACTCTGAATAGCTCAGAGCAGATATGTGATTTGGTGTGTGTTAAGTATACAGTACTAGTTGATCCCCCAGGGGTATATCCATTAGATTAGATTAGATTACATTACATTTATTGTCACTGCACATACTTATGCAAATACTTTGACAATGAAATTAAGTGTGGCGTCACAGGAAGCGGGTTAGGGCCGATTCATACTCCTATTTTACCGCTGTTTCGGCGCTGTAGAGCCGGAATGATACCCGCCCCCCCCCGAACCTCAAATGACGTCACATTGTAGGCTCTACAGAGCCGAACCGACTTGTATTCGGCTCTAAAATAGGAGTATGAATCACGCCTTAGTTTTAACCTGCCACAGGTTACTTTTAACCTGCCATGCATGTCGGGAGCCATGGGTTAGTTCTAACCTGCCACGGAGTTAGTATTAACATGTCACGCATGTCGGGAGCCACTGGTGAGTTGTAACCGGACTAATGTCGGACTAATGCCTGTCGGACTGTTAGTATGTCTAAGCAACGTACGGTATGCACCCCTGTATTATCAGGACCGGACAAAAGTCACACCATCAGATTTACAGGTTATTGTTAGATCAAGAGCTTATAAGACCCTCGTCCAAACAGCAAATTGTCCAATGAACCACTCTGTCCTGGCTAGTGTTCAGCCCCACTGGGTGACTGTGTCAAGTGCAGGGTGTCACCCTTACGTTGCAGATAGCAATGGTGGCAAACACAACAACAATCTCTGGAACCTTCCCAATTCCTGTTTTGACTACCAATGAATGTAATGTTGACCCTCAAGTCAGCCAGGCAAAATGCTTCCAATGCTAAAACGTCTGCCTCCTAAAAGTCACATCCTGCTGTCACCTTTTTGTTATTTCGATACACTCACTCAAGCTAGATAAGTGCCATTTCATTTGAAAACATTAATTTATAATAATGTTTTCACCACTTCCGATGACCGTTAAGTGGAAGCATTTGAAAATTGTGTGAGCCATCAGACTATCTCAGGACACTATAGAGTGTCGCAGTCCTCGTCGTTCTGAAAGGGGGTGGGACTGCGACGCTCTATAAAACCAGTGTTACAGTACATGTAATTTGACTCTTGTATTCCTGTGTTGCAAACACATTCAAGTGAGTGGTACTGTACTGTACTGTACTGTACTGTACTGTACTGTACTGTACTGTACTGTACTGTACTGTACTGTACTGTACTGTCCCGTGTGTGTGTGTGTGTGTGTGTGTGTGTGTGTGTGTGTGTGTGTGTGCGCGTGCACGTGCATGTGTGCTCTACTGGCCACTTTCGGTGTTGCAGGGACATACATACACGTACGTACACATACATACATACATACACACACACACACACACACACACACACACACACACACACACAGATAGCTCCGCATAGGAGTGGCTAGCACCATTCAAAAACAAACAAAATCACTCACCATAATTATGGCCATGACACTTACATGTACAGTATCTTAATCTCTCGATGAGTGACTATGGTCTCTCTTCGGCTTTGCTGAATTAGTGTATTGAACTAATCGACACTGAGATGACTGTTTTTGGTGCCAAGGACGAGAGAGGCCAAGACAGATATCTTGTTGTAATTATGGATTCATATATCTAAACTGTATTAGCCACATCAAGTCAATAAGAACGTCAGCCTATATAATCAAGAAGGGCTCCAATAATATGAATCTGGGAAGTCATGTGGCCTGTCTATGACAGTGGTTCTCAAAGTGGGGTCTGGGGACACCCAGGCGTCCTTGAAAGGGTTTCCGTAATATATAAAAAATAGCCGAAGCATAGCAGCCATTTTTGTCTGTTTACACGACTACAGCTGTTTGACAGACAACCCCTACAGCCCATCAGTGTAAAAAAACAAAAAACGCCATAAAGACCAGCAGTGAATTTCATCAATATGATCTTACTGTCTATGTTATCCAGGACATGAGTCCCATTCTGAGTCCCTGCAGGTTACTACAACCTATACAACTACAACCGCATGGTTGTTGATGCACTATAAAAACAGCATGGAGTATAAGAATGTACTACGCCAGTGTCTTATCTTGCAGTCTGACCCTGTGTGTGCACTGAACTGCAATATACCTCAAACTGTATCAGCATAGGGTTTCTACACTCCCACCTGAGTCCTCTCTCTCTCTTGCATAGTTATCTATAGCGTATCAACAACAATGGAGGCAGACAAGGGTTATCATCATTCTGTTTACATCGTGTAGTATAACCTGCAATGACTCCCAATGGAACTCATGTCCTGGAAAAGCACTGCGGGTAACCACAGTTCAAAAGCTATAACTTATACCACTGTTTCTCCACATTGGTATCAACTGGATGTCAGTGGCCTAAAGCATTTCTAACTGCATGGAATGAAAAATGTTGAGAATTGCCGTTACATAAGATGTGTGTACTTTTCTGTATAAATAATTGGACCTCTTGCACATCAAAAGAGGATTATCTTCTCTATACTGTATGTGTGACCTTCACGTGCTGTAACCAGTGAATTTGCAGTAATCTTAGGCTAATCAGTTGTATCACAGTAGGCAGCGTATATTAATAGATTCTAACTAGGAAAGTCAACATCCGTAAGTTAGAATATGTTCTGCAAAACACGAAGAGGCTTTAAACGGACAGCAGTAATAACTTTAACCACATGAACCCTAGCGTCCTAACCCTGTTCTGAGCCTGTCATAATAAATGGTGGGCCGGCCGGGACTCAGGAGGATATTGCAAGTGGACACTATGATTTGAATGATGTACAATAATATTTTAAAAAAATGTACAAAAATGACGTGTGATAGTGTGTGTATATACATATTATCATTGAAAGATGTGTTTCCATTGTGATAGCGTTAAATAGAAACTTTCTACGTTGGTTCCATTGATCCGAGCCACAGATCAACTGATTGATCATTAAAATAAACACATGTCTGCCCATCTGACCACTTCACATGGCTGCCTTTCTTCTGCCCTGTTAAGTGGTCAAAGTGGGTGGGCCGTGAGGCCCCGCGGACGCTTTCAACATTCACAATATTGTTACAGGTTCTTCCCGCTGGATCTCAGCAGTGCAGCACTATCCACCAGCAGGTGAAACCATGGCAACTGCAGAAGCACCTAATGCAGTGTGGCGCAGAAAGAACATCAAAGGCCTTCATTCTAGTGAGATGTCCAGTCATGGTAGGTTAAATGTGGCGTAAATCTTTGAATATATATTCTTTCAGAGCGAACGTTTTCAACTCAAGTCTTTGCTTCTGGGAGGTCAAACATATTTTCAGATGGGGGCCAATTACATATAATGTTTGGTGTCCTTGACATGAAATTTTGAGCACCACTGATATAAAGTACAAAGAAGCTATACGCACAGAAAAGTCCTTGTGGCGGTGCTGGCACACAGGAGAAAACTGTAGAGGAGATCTTGAAAAAAACACTGAAACGTTGGATTCATTTTTGTCTTACCTGCTGTCCTATGAATATTGGCACTCTGGCTATTGGTGTGTGCGGCCACCTTCTTGTTTTTTCAAGATCTCCTCTACACCACTGATATAGAAACATGGGTATTTCAGAAAACTGTCAGACAACTATATATATATAGCTGCACAACTCCTTCACCGAAGCACCATTAATGATGGGTGAGCCGCGATCCAGAAAAGTTTGGGGACCACTGAAATAGCAGATCTACAAGCTCTCAAGATGTGAGCTTGTAGATCTGGTATTTTCGGTGCGTGAATCAGGCATTAACACGTCATCTCTTTCGTCTTTCTGACAATTCAACTGTATTTTTCGTTCCTGCTGAATACACTGTGAAATTATTATCTGATATATGCCTTTCACGTTTTCTTTCTCCAGGTGAGAGTCTTAATGACATGCAGGTAGAAGAACAGTGGCAGACGTACATAGAGGTAAGCCAGTTGTATCCATTTGCTATTCAGGATCGTTCGATTCCCTCTGGGGACGCTGGGGGGCGTGTTCTCTCCTCCGCGTCATCGGTGCCCATACCCGAGGTGGGTTTGGCGAAAGGGCCTTTCTGTGTGGAGTTTGCATGTTCTCCCTGTGTCCCTTAGGGTAGGTACCCTCAAAAAAAACATGCGGTAATCCTGGTCTCTAAACTGCCTCCCCCTGGCCAGCCTTGGCGCCTGATGGGAGGGGAAAGGAACTGGTCGGAATAACGTGTTCCTTCCACGCGCTACGTCCGGCCGGGGAAACTCCCCCCTGTTAGGCGGCAGCTTGGACTCCTCATGCATAGAAGGAAGCATGAGGTCAGTCCGCTGCCCCCCCAGGTTGACAGAGGAAGTGTAGCGCCCAGGATTACATAAGATAATTGACAAAGGGACCCCTTTTCCACCGGGGGAACCGGTTCAGTTCTTTGTGGTTCTTAGTCCATGAGCCAGAGCTCCAAAATTGGAACGTTAATTATGAATTGAGTGTGCAAAACTATACCTATATTAAATTGTTTATTGGATCAATATAAGTAATTAATATATGATAACCCTTCCACAGTAGTAGCTTTTTCATATTTTCAATGTTTTGCATATTTTCCTATATGCCTCATTTGCATATTTAATGTAAGTAATCAACTGGGGAAATTTCATGGTGATACCAGACAGTGGCCTTGTGGTTAGAGTGTCCACCCTGAAACTGGTAGGTCGGGGTTCGATCCCCACCTGGGTCATACCAAAGACTGTAAAAAAATGACCAAATGCCTCCTTGCTTGGCACTCAGTATCAAAGGGTTGGATTGGGGGGTCAAATCAAAATACTTTTATAAAGATTAATGTTTCTCATAGTCATAACTGACCCTATGCCAAATGTCTTGATATCATATTGTCGCTGTCGAGCAGAAACCTTGTATCTCTCAATACATTATCTTTTTATGTTTTAATTAATTTTTCTTAAATTAATGCTGTATTTTATACTCTGTGGTATGATAGTGGAATACAAAGTTAGTGAAAATAGCTGATCTACAAGCTCAGAAATGCGTTATGATGGCTATCTTTGAAAAATCTTTCTATGTTGTGAAGATATGTGAAAATAATTTATTTTAGCCAATATTACCCTAGCCTATGGCTCCAGAGTAGACCATAGACCCCGCCCACTCACTTAGTGGATTGCCTCTCTTGAAGCTTCATGCTTCAGTCTGATAATCAGGATAATTATTTCCCATCTCCCTTAAATGGCCTTGCCTTTTGCCAGGCCACAATTAGAAATATGAATCTGGGCCTGGGCTGTGGCTCAGCGGTCCAGGCACCTTGGCTGGTGATCCAGTCTGGCAGTGTGCCGCGGGTTCGACTCTCGATCACGACGGCCTTTGCTGCATGTCACCCACCCATCTCTCTCCCCATTTCCTGTCAGCCTACTTTCTATCCCTCCATAAAAAATATAAAATAAAAATAAATATGAATCTGTTATTAATTTGTCTTGAGGTAAAATGCCCTGATGAAGGTCAGAGTGAGAGAAACGTTGTAGCTTTTGTAAGTGAAGACGGGACTAGATCCCCCTTTCTTCTTGAGGTTAAAAAGAAAAGAAAAAAGGTAACCACTTCCAACCTGGCATCATTCAAAAGTAAAAAGTGTTTTGTTGGAAACCACATCCTCTCACACAAGATGAAGTGATACAGCAGCACAATATCTTTATGAATCTTCTCAGCTCACTTAGTTCTGTCTAATTTATACTGTGTGAGACAAGCCATGGCTCATGGCTCACAGCGCTGGCCATTATTAGAGAGCTATCAGCCATGGCTTGTCTCACACAGTATAAATTAGCTTGATTCATGTCTATATCCCTTCAACACTATCCGTTCAATTTTCCTGGGATCACAGGGATATTGTACATGAACTCTATGGCTCTCATTTGTACCCACTATTGGTTTCCTGTAATAATGTTATTGTTGACCTGTGATTTATATCCCATTCCTCAGACACGTCAACCAGCTCACTGAAATGAAAAAGGCTAAGGACATTTTGCACCAACTGTTCATGGTCTGTCTGTCTCTTCTCTCATAGAAAGTGAAGGCGACCGTCTTAGATCAAGTCCATGGTCAGCTCAATGACCTTCTAGACAAAGCCCTGAATGAGTCAGTCCAGCTCTTCACCCAGAAGAACCACACAGAAGAACAGAAGACAACAAGCAGGTGCGGAGACAATGTTGGAAATCCGATTTTGGACTTAAAAGTATAGCAAGCCAATACCACGGATACTTCCGTTGCAAGAAAACTTTAGTCAAGTAAAATGTCAAGTCAAGTAAAATGTACTTGAGTAAGAACTTGAGTGTACTTAGTACTTAGTTACTGTCCACCACTGAGGAGAAGTAGGAAGTGGGGGTGCATTAAATCAAGGCAGGTGCATGCTGGTTGCTACAATTTTAAGTAGGACCCAAGCTCAGCAACTGTTGGATGAAACAAGTTTACTTTCAAAACAGGCATAATACTGTTGCGTTTCCTAGGCTCCTTCAGGTGCACCCTTCAAATGCGCTCTACTTTTCCCTGATTTGAAGCTTGCAGATGATGGTCACCAGTGGTAGCCTGGTTTCCAGCTTGATTCGCTGGGTTCCATGATTTGTTTTGTCACTTCGCTACTCCAAGGTAGGCGCCTAGGCGGGACATGTAAAAGACTGAAAGCGACACAGGGCTTTTATGATTGGTCTGTGTTGTGGGTTGGGGAAAAAACACCAGTTTGATGGTATCAATGTGCACTGCTACTGCTTTTTCCCTACAATTAGCATAGGATAATTAGGGGAGAGTGACATCTCCTGGACAGGTAGGAGCAGCACAGCCATGACACTGCATGGGACACAGAAGCACAAGCACGTTTTTTCTTCTTCTTTTTATTCATTTATTTTTGCATTAAGAAATGCACACACTTATTAGAGTAGACATCTCGAACGAGTGATAATTGATACGCCTACTTTTGAGGCCAGTCCTGGTATGCATCTGTATGGAGGTTGAGTACACAGCCCTGGCCCCTGGGATCTGTCCTCCTTCGGCTGAATTTTAAAGTCAGAAGCCAGAGTGTTTTACTGTGCACTTACAGGCATACCACATTCTCTTAAGGGCACTACGGATTTAAGCCTTTCTTTCATCCCGCTGTTGGTTTTACAGTGGTGGACAAATACTTCAAATTACAAAGTACATTTTCTTTTCATTATAAATTCATTGCTGGATTAGCCTACAATTTTGACATTTTTCCCCCAAATTCAAAAATGTACCAGAAATGTTCCAAAAATATCAACTATATTGAAAATATCTGATTCACAAGCTTACAATGCATTGTGTCGCGTTGCATCGTGAGCTTGTAGATATGCTATTTTCCACTATATTTGGAATAGGGCTTAAGTGGTTAATTCGTACTTTTTCCCTTCCTAGAAATCTAGTTGAGTCAAAAGCGCATGTACTTAAGTACAGCACTCAAATAGTTTTACCTTGTTTCGTACCAGCTGTTGGTTTATTTGTTCGGTCAGCTGTTTTTAGGCTCACCCACTGGGGATTTCATCGATGTGAATTCCATCTATACACTGTTTGCCAAACAATGGCGTCAGTGCTCAAATTCTCAAGGTTTTTCATGTGTACACTGAGGATTCTATGCTGACTATCTATGAACCCTGATACGCTGACATGATATGCGTCAGAGCATAAATTAACATAAATTAAAATTTCATAGCCTGTGTGCGTGCGTGCGTGCAGGCGTGTGCATGAGAATCAAGGGGGTGAGAAAGAATGGATATTCGAAAAGGTTATAGCCTACTGTATTCTGCAAATCAATATTTGAAGGCAGCTTACTGTGCCTCAGACTGTACATACTTCAAAGCACCACGGAGAGCTGTTACATATTATTACTGTAGTGTTTGTACAGTACTTTCCTTGCTCAAGGTTCAAGGTTGTATAAGCGTACTTCATTGTTACATCTTGTGCACAAGTACATACGGAGGCTTCAGACCATGTAGGCTACAGTAGCAGCACTGTATATTTAAATAATAATAATATTAAGTCAAGAAAAAGAGAGATATTTTAGGATGCAGTATCAAATGAAACCCTTGGAAATGATCAAGCTCTTTCTGTATGAACATTGCTTTAATGGTAGAATCAGAAATGTCTCCAATGACAGTATGCAAAGACTGATAACAGTAGAGCCTGTATTGGAATGTCAGAAGTGGATTAAGAATGCCAATAGTAATCTATATACTAATCTCTCATTGCACACCAGCGTGGGGATTATGACTGCCAAAACACTTCATTCAGACCATTAAAGGTCTCTGCGTGTGTGCGGTCCTCATTATTGATCTGTCTGGTGTTTGGGATCTTTGAGACCTGCCAAAGCCTTCATCTACTGTAACTTCACCTATAACTCTCCAACGTGTATGTGTGAGTGCGTGCGTGTGTGCGCGCGTGGTTGCGTGTGTGTGTGTGTGTGCGTGCATGTGTGCGACTGTGCGTGCGTGCTTGTGCGCCACATTTCAGAGCCCATAGAACGGAGGATGGTAAAGTTTTCATGGATAGGAGATCACTTTTAGAGTAAGTATATGAGTTCAATATTATGTACATTAACACTTCACAGTACAATGTAGATAATCCCTCAAGCAAAGCTTACTATATGCAGTATAGAAGTGGAAGACGTCTGTGGCTATTAATGCACTTCTGAGCAAAACATCTTGCATGGTATAATTCTTTCTGAGGCATGCCTCCGAATTATACCTGCAAGATGCCACATGACACAGTAAACATGTTATGTCCTATCTTGTTGCATGAAACAATAACATGTGTTTTGTCCTATAATACAGTATGTTTTGTCCTCCCTCCATCATAATACAGTATGGTTTATCTTTGTCCATCAGTGAGCTGTTTGAGATCAACCACATCAAAGCCATTCTCCACATGTTCATAGCTGTGCTCCTCATCTTCTGTCTCAGCACGCTGACTGTCGACTATCTTGACCAGGGCAGGTTTGTGTCTGTGTGTACTGTGTGTGTGTGTGTGTGTGTGTGTGTGTGTGTGTGTGTGTGTGTGTGTGTGTGTGTGTGTGTGTGTGTGTGTGTGTGTGTGTGTGTGAGCGTGTGCGCATGCATGATTTGATGACATTGACATGATGCAAACCTCATGGCCCTTACCAAGACTGACAGAAATGCCACCCTCTGGCATAAACAAAAGTCTCCCACTTCTTATCTTAAAACGTCAAATGTAATCTTTATTGCATATCTCTCTCTCTCTCTCTCTCTCTCTCTCACACACACACACACGTCTCACACACACACACACACACACACACACACACACACACACACACACACACACACACACACACACACACACACACACACACACACATTCCCTCATCGCTTGTCTGGGCGTCTGGCCATAGATAAATAGAGCAATCAATCCATTTGAGAGTATCTGCTGTTCCTGTTGCTTTGGGGCAACACTGTAAAGATTTGGTGAGTGTTTTCACATATGCAGGGCTGGGCTTGATTCCCACAGGGACAGCTGCCAGGGGAAAATGCAATCAGCATAAAATATTCAATACAAGCACTTTACCATAGATGTATTTTTCCCCTGGAAGAAAATCACCCAGAATGTTTTATTGTAATAGAAACATGGCAGAGCCTGCCCTTGAATATCAGAATATAGAAGGAAAGCAATTTTGTGCAACATTGTTGTACGCTGAAGTAAGTAGGGCATTAATTGACCAAGAAACAAAGGTGAACTATGGAGATACAAGGTTTCTGCCTGACAGCAACAAAATAGTGCATGATTACATCCCTTGATTGATTAGAAGACAGAGGAGCAGAGAACATCACTCACCTCTCCCTCCACTCCATCTTGTTAAACTGTCTAAAACTGTGACTTTTCAATCTGCTGTTGATGCTCCTTAGAGATATTAGTTAGTCACAAGCTCTTCCTAATAATTGTGCTGGTTCAATATTTATAAATCCACAGCCAGACTTAAACATTTTACTTAAAAAGAAGAAATTGTGACACGTTGTGAGATTGTAGATTGGCTATTTTTGTGTGGCACCGTATAACGAAGTAGGGCGCTGATTTACAAAGAAAACATCAAAAGTTGAGTTACGAGGTTACTGCCCCGACATTGGCAAAAATGTGATCATCTGTTGGGTTGTTCTTCTCCACTCTCAGGCTGGTGCTGGACTTTGATCTGTTGTGGTTTGCCTTTGGCAAGCTGGGAACGGTGACGTGGGCCTGGGCGGTGATGTTCTGCTACACCCTGGTCGTTCCCTACTATGCCCTGACCCTCTGGGGGTCTCTGTATCACCGCTCCTCCTCCAGGGTGGGCCTGAGCCTGGTCACGGTGCTGCTCATTGGTGCCCTGCAGGGCTGTGTCCTGGGCCTGTTCCCCATCTATGTGGTCCGACGCAACCGGCTGCCTCCAGCCTCCGGCTTCATCGTCATACTGGAACAGGTGTGTGTGTGTGTGTGTGTGTGTGTGTGTGTGTGTGTGTGTGTGTGTGTGTGTGTGTGTGTGTGTGTGTGTGTGTGTGTGTGTGTGTGTGTGTGCGTGTCGGCGTGCACGTGTGCGTGTGTGTGTCACAGCAGACTGTTTTCGAGTAGATATACTGACCATGATATATCTAACATCATCAGTATCATGGTCAGTGTATATTATGTCAGTATCATGCCAGTATCTTGGTCAATATCATGTCAGTAGCGTGGTCAGTAGCGTGGTCAGTATCATATCAGTATCGTGGTCAGTATGACTGACCTCAGTTTGTGGCTCATCAGATTCGATTTCTGATGAAGAGCTATTCCTACATCAGAGAAACGGTTCCAGTGGTCATGAAGAGTGAGCTGAAAGAAGGTACTGTAGCGTTTAAAACACGGCTTCCCGAGGCTATGTATAGCGTTTGTCTCAAGTGAAAACATTTGGGAACTCCTGCCATATGGTGTTCATTTTTAGTCCTCTCGAAATAGGTTTGTAGTGTGACAGCCTGGGGCCTGACACCTCAAAAGATAAACTCCCAGGGAAAATTACAAAGATATCACTTGAGAGTGAGACCTACTAAAATACAAAAAGTGAATACAAGCTCAAGTTGTGAGCTCATAGATTGGCTAACTTCACGTATTTTACTTATTTTCCACTGATATTTCTTTCTTTTTATAATTGGGAAATATTGTTAAAAGTCTGAAAACTAGGGTATTTGAATACATTTGGGTATTTTTCTTATTTTTCTTAAAAACCTAAACTAAACTAAAAACGGCATATTTACATATTTTATGAATCCATTAAGGGTCCACAGTCCAAAAATAGTTCCCAGCCCATTGATTTGGAAACACTGCCATAAGGCGCAAAACATCCAGGAAAATCCCTTTAATGGAGGTCTGCAAGGTCGTCTCATTAAGGTCTCGTTTTCAGCAGCTAAACGAATGATATTAGATTATAATGGGATTCTCCACACACAGTGCTGTGACTAAAATTAATGAGTGTCCAATGCAACGTAGTGCTATGATGATAATAACTAACATCAGGCAGCTGTGTTGGTTCTGCTTCTCAGGAGAGACCCCTCGATTCCCTACATTATCCAGTTATCTCTACTTCCTCTTCTGTCCCACTCTCATCTATAGGGAATCATACCCCAGGTATGGAACATAATGTATTGTACACAACATACACATATTAAAAAGTGTTCAATTTACTGGGGAGGATGGGGGAGACACATCTGCTGTCTAAAGTGCCATGGTGCAGGGCAGAATTCAACATTCTAATTAAGGCTTAAACATAGAACATGGTCCCCAGTGTGCAGACTGTTTTTATTAGGGATTTGAATACATGCCTTTGGTTTTGATATCATACATAGTAGGGATGGTCACACTGAATTAAATACAGTAGATGCATTTCCTTTTGGGCAATGTAGACGGTTTGATATAATAATAATATAGACCTATAATATAACAATTTAACAATAGATTAACAACATTAAAGAGCACTATTTTTGGAAAAAGTTCATTTAATTCAAAAATCGAAATGCTCACACTGCAGCTGTTTTCGCTATATTTGTCATAGAAGTGCATAGGGCTTAAGTGGATAAGAAAATGTACGCCCTCTGTTCAATTACAGTATACACCATAAATTATACATCCATGATCAGGCATACTGTTTTTGTGACATAAATGGGTCTCCTTAATGAATAGTGCCTTGAAAAAATAGAGAAAAAAAGTACAAAATAAATAAACAAACAAACAAATAACAACAATTCCTACAAGACCACACTGACAGATTGCCAACTTTGACATGAAATGCTACATTGGGCAGACATATAGAGGTGCATTTAGGCTGAAGGATGCCGTTTCTACTTTTTCATAGTTAACTTGCTCAGAAACGAATCCAGGAATCCAATATAATTCCTCAAGTAAGGAAAGCCTGCTCTTTCTCCACAGGAACCCCCACATAAGATGGAATTATGTTGCCGTTACAGTTAGCATGGTAAGAGGACATTGTTTAGCTTTTTGAGCTGCACTCATTTGCAACCACACATGATCACCCTCTCCTGGTAGAAATGTGAAGCGCAGGTTGTGATTGAGCGCTTGAGGTTAACGACCCAGATGAGATAACGGCTGCTTCGTTGGCCCAAGGTATTCCGTGGCAGCTCCAGTAACCCTTTCAACTCACGTTATTTAACCACTTTAACCCTGTAAGACCCGGATATATTTCTACTTGCAAAAAATAGATTTCAACCTTACTACTACTTTGTACTACTAGGACTTAGTAGTAAAAAAATATGTTAAAAAAAAGGTTTTATGAAAGTTTCATGCACATTTAAAATAATTAGTAAAATAATAATAATACATTAATAATTTACATTCGGTGGATATCTTTCACAATAATACATAATACATGTTCTAGACATTCTAATGATCACACAAATATATATGTATTACATGTATTTCAGTAATTCATTAAATAAAATAAAAAATGTTACAGAGAAGCATCGTTTTTTCTTACAGGGTTTTTAACCCCATACGGTCCCTCAGGGCTCTATACTAGTGTATTTTCTGTTATAGTGGGGAATACCTTCGCTGGAAATTGTCGACCGACAAGCTCACAACGCGTTGTGAGCTTGTTGGTCGGCTATTTTCTGCGGAAGCATTCCCCACAATAAGGATGCTGGGGTTTAATATGGCAGCCTTGGCAGGGGTTCCCCAGCATACATGCCAAGTACACCCAAATAGCAGTGGTGGAAAGTACTTCCATATTATATCCTTATTATTATGAAAAAAGTACAGTAACCACATAAACTATTGTTCATTGTTTTTATTTGAAAATAACAAAAAATCTGACAATAATGACAGGCCCAAAATAAAGACGCCAAGTTGAAAGGGGTTAAACTGGCAAAATAATCTCATGAATTTCCAATACGCGTCGTGCCTGACAAGAATACCAGACAACTCGCCCCTTTACAAACTCGCCTCTGGCATAAAGCTGCGCAGCCTGGTATTCCTAAAGTAACCTAAGTAAATTATAATTTAAACAGTTAAACCTAACCTTAACCTCAGTAAAACTATGCCTAAAACCTAACCCTATACCTAAACTTAACCCGTAAAACTGTGACCTAACCCTAAACGTATTTCTAACCTTATTCTCAGTAAAACAAAATAAAGAATACAAGAACCGCCGCACCGAGCGGTCGGCGTGAGGTCGGCGGAAAAAAGCTGGCGCGAGATGGAATTGGGGCGACTGTGATACCTGATGGAGGCCGGGGGTCTCCACTTTGAAAACCATTGGCCTATATCTATATACATATTATCATCATGTAAAACCCTAACAATTCTCCAAGAATGGTCCCAGCTAACATGTCCATCTGGGCCCAATTGGGTTTTGACATGGGCTATGGGCATGGGTTCCAAGTGGGCCGTGCACCCAGTTTTCACAAAGGGCCCACCCGTGTTAGCCCATATGGGCTTACGTGGGTTTCTAACTGGATCTTAGGTGGTTTCCAAATGGGCCATTTTATTTCAGAACCATGTGTGCGCCACCTGTGTTGGCCTATATGGGTTTGAACTGGGATCTGATTGGGCCTTAAGTGGGTACCAGGCGCTGGGCGAATTATATGTGACCCATGTAGGCCACACTTGTGTCCGCCCTCATTGTCTTCCGTCCTGTTTCTGTTGTCACCTGCTGTCGATTGTTCGTTCCTACAGATAGGATGCAGTGTTTCCAGTTTTCTGTAGTAGTTTCTTCAAGTGTTCAAACTTTATGACTGGATAGCACTTGATCTGTAGAGTCCTACATTACTATCTCCTACGATCAAGGGTTAGGGTTAGGGTACTGTAGCATGCCGTTTTTCATCATTTTTGAGGATTTGAAAAAAATGAACAAATGACAAATGAACAAATGAAAAACGGCGTGCTATAGTATGCCGTACGATATGGGCTATAGCCCATGGTCCAAAATGATGAAAAACGAGGATAAAAAAAATCAAAATTTAAAAAAACGATGGGCTATAACCCATCGTGTTTTTCATTTTTTTCAAATCCTCACAAATGATGAAAAACGGCGTGCTATAGTATGCCTTACGATATGGGCTATAGCCCATGGTCCAAAATGATGAGAAACGAGGATAACTTTTTTTTTCAAAATTTCAAAAAACATGGGCTATATAACCCATCGTTTTTTTTCATTTCTTTCAAATCCTCAAAAATGATGAAAAACGGCGTGCTATAGTATGCCGTACGATATGGGCTATAGCCCATGGTCCAAAATGATGAGAAACGAGGATAACTTTTTTTTTCAAAATTTCAAAAAACATGGGCTATAACCCATCGTTTTTTTCATTTTTTTCAAATCCTCAAAAATGATGAAAAACGGCGTGCTATAGTATGCCGTACGATATGGGCTATAGCCCATGGTCCAAAATGATGAGAAACGAGGATAACTTTTTTTTTCAAAATTTCAAAAAACATGGGCTATAACCCATCGTTTTTTTCATTTTTTTCAAATCCTCAAAAATGATGAAAAACGGCGTGCTATAGTATGCCGTACGATATGGGCTATAGCCCATGGTCCAAAATGATGAGAAACGAGGCTAACTTTTTTTTTCAAAATTTCAAAAAACATGGGCTATAACCCATCGTTTTTGTCATTTCGTCATTTTTTTCAAATCCTCAAAAATGATGAAAAACGGCGCGCTATAGTATGCCGTACGATATGGGCTATAGCCCATGGTCCAAAATGATGAGAAACGAGGCTAACTTTTTTTTCCAAAATTTCAAAAAACATGGGCTATAACCCATCGTTTTTGTCAAATTGCGGAATTGCGGAAATTGCGGAAATTGTGGAAATTGTGGAAATGGTAATTGTGGAAATTGTGGAAATGGAAATTGCGGATATTGCGGATATTCTTTTTCATTTTTTCATTTTTTTCAAATCCTCAAAAATGATGAAAAACGGCGCGCTATAGTATGCCGTACGATATGGGCTATAGCCCATGGTCCAAAATGATGAGAAACGAGGCTAACTTTTTTTTTCAAAATTTCAAAAAACATGGGCTATAACCCATCGTTTTTGTCATTTTGTCATTTTTTTCAAATCTTCAAAAATGATGAAAAACGGCGCTAAAGTATGCCGTACGATATGGGCTATAGCCCATGGTCCAAAATGATGAGAAACGAGGCTAACTTTTTTTTTCAAAATTTCAAAAAACATGGGCTATAACCCATCGTTTTTGTCATTTAGTCATTTTTTTCAAATCTTCAAAAATGATGAAAAACGGCGCGCTATAGTATGCCGTACGATATGGGCTATAGCCCATGGTCCAAAATGATGAGAAACGAGGCTAACTTTTTTTTTCAAAATTTCAAAAAACATGGGCTATAACCCATCGTTTTTGTCATTTCGTCATTTTTTTCAAATCTTCAAAAATGATGAAAAACGGCGCGCTATAGTATGCCGTACGATTATGGGCTATAGCCCATGGTCCAAAATGATGAGAAACGAGGCTAACTTTTTTTTTCAAAATTTAAAAAAACATGGGCTATAACCCATCGTTTTTGTCATTTCGTCATTTTTTTCAAATCTTCAAAAATGATGAAAAACGGCGCGCTATAGTATGCCGTACGATATGGGCTATAGCCCATGGTCCAAAATGATGAGAAACGAGGCTAACTTTTTTTTTCAAAATTTCAAAAAACATGGGCTATAACCCATCGTTTTTGTCAAATTGCGGAATTGCGGAAATTGCGGAAATTGTGGAAATGGTAATTGTGGAAATTGTGGAAATGGAAATTGCGGATATTGCGGAAATTGCGGATATTCTTTTTCATTTTTTCATTTTTTTCAAATCCTCAAAAATGATGAAAAACGGCGCGCTATAGTATGCCGTACGATATGGGCTATAGCCCATGGTCCAAAATGATGAGAAACGAGGCTAACTTTTTTTTTCAAAATTTCAAAAAACATGGGCTATAACCCATCGTTTTTGTCATTTTGTCATTTTTTTCAAATCTTCAAAAATGATGAAAAACGGCGCTAAAGTATGCCGTACGATATGGGCTATAGCCCATGGTCCAAAATGATGAGAAACGAGGCTAACTTTTTTTTTCAAAATTTCAAAAAACATGGGCTATAACCCATCGTTTTTGTCATTTAGTCATTTTTTTCAAATCTTCAAAAATGATGAAAAACGGCGCGCTATAGTATGCCGTACGATATGGGCTATAGCCCATGGTCCAAAATGATGAGAAACGAGGCTAACTTTTTTTTTCAAAATTTCAAAAAACATGGGCTATAACCCATCGTTTTTGTCATTTCGTCATTTTTTTCAAATCTTCAAAAATGATGAAAAACGGCGCGCTATAGTATGCCGTACGATTATGGGCTATAGCCCATGGTCCAAAATGATGAGAAACGAGGCTAACTTTTTTTTTCAAAATTTAAAAAAACATGGGCTATAACCCATCGTTTTTGTCATTTCGTCATTTTTTTCAAATCTTCAAAAATGATGAAAAACGGCGCGCTATAGTATGCCGTACGATATGGGCTATAGCCCATGGTCCAAAATGATGAGAAACGAGGCTAACTTTTTTTTTCAAAATTTCAAAAAACATGGGCTATAACCCATCGTTTTTGTCATTTCGTCATTTTTTTCAAATCCTCAAAAATGATGAAAAACGGCGCGCTATAGTATGCCGTACGATATGGGCTATAGCCCATGGTCCAAAATGATGAGAAACGAGGCTAACTTTTTTTTTCAAAATTTCAAAAAACATGGGCTATAACCCATCGTTTTTGTCATTTCGTCATTTTTTTCAAATCTTCAAAAATGATGAAAAACGGCGCGCTATAGTATGCCGTACGATATGGGCTATAGCCCATGGTCCAAAATGATGAGAAACGAGGCTAACTTTTTTTTTCAAAATTTCAAAAAACATGGGCTATAACCCATCGTTTTTGTCATTTCGTCATTTTTTCAAATCTTCAAAAATGATGAAAAACGGCGCGCTATAGTATGCCGTACGATATGGGCTATAGCCCATGGTCCAAAATGATGAGAAACGAGGCTAACTTTTTTTTTCAAAATTTCAAAAAACATGGGCTATAACCCATCGTTTTATTCATTTCGTCATTTTTTTCAAATCCTCAAAAATGATGAAAAACGGCGCGCTATAGTATGCCGTACGATATGGGCTATAGCCCATGGTCCAAAATGATGAGAAACGAGGCTAACTTTTTTTTTCAAAATTTCAAAAAACATGGGCTATAACCCATCGTTTTTGTCATTTAGTCATTTTTTTCAAATCTTCAAAAATGATGAAAAACGGCGCGCTATAGTATGCCGTACGATATGGGCTATAGCCCATGGTCCAAAATGATGAGAAACGAGGCTAACTTTTTTTTTCAAAATTTCAAAAAACATGGGCTATAACCCATCGTTTTTGTCATTTCGTCATTTTTTTCAAATCTTCAAAAATGATGAAAAACGGCGCGCTATAGTATGCCGTACGATTATGGGCTATAGCCCATGGTCCAAAATGATGAGAAACGAGGCTAACTTTTTTTTTCAAAATTTAAAAAAAACATGGGCTATAACCCATCGTTTTTGTCATTTCGTCATTTTTTTCAAATCTTCAAAAATGATGAAAAACGGCGCGCTATAGTATGCCGTACGATATGGGCTATAGCCCATGGTCCAAAATGATGAGAAACGAGGCTAACTTTTTTTTTCAAAATTTCAAAAAACATGGGCTATAACCCATCGTTTTTGTCATTTCGTCATTTTTTTCAAATCCTCAAAAATGATGAAAAACGGCGCGCTATAGTATGCCGTACGATATGGGCTATAGCCCATGGTCCAAAATGATGAGAAACGAGGCTAACTTTTTTTTTCAAAATTTCAAAAAACATGGGCTATAACCCATCGTTTTTGTCATTTCGTCATTTTTTTCAAATCTTCAAAAATGATGAAAAACGGCGCGCTATAGTATGCCGTACGATATGGGCTATAGCCCATGGTCCAAAATGATGAGAAACGAGGCTAACTTTTTTTTTCAAAATTTCAAAAAACATGGGCTATAACCCATCGTTTTTGTCATTTCGTCATTTTTTCAAATCTTCAAAAATGATGAAAAACGGCGCGCTATAGTATGCCGTACGATATGGGCTATAGCCCATGGTCCAAAATGATGAGAAACGAGGCTAACTTTTTTTTTCAAAATTTCAAAAAACATGGGCTATAACCCATCGTTTTATTCATTTCGTCATTTTTTCAAATCCTCAAAAATGATGAAAAACGGCGCGCTATAGTATGCCGTACGATATGGGCTATAGCCCATGGTCCAAAATGATGAGAAACGAGGCTAACTTTTTTTTTCAAAATTTCAAAAAACATGGGCTATAACCCATCGTTTTTGTCATTTAGTCATTTTTTTCAAATCTTCAAAAATGATGAAAAACGGCGCGCTATAGTATGCCGTACGATATGGGCTATAGCCCATGGTCCAAAATGATGAGAAACGAGGCTAACTTTTTTTTTCAAAATTTCAAAAAACATGGGCTATAACCCATCGTTTTTGTCATTTCGTCATTTTTTTCAAATCTTCAAAAATGATGAAAAACGGCGCGCTATAGTATGCCGTACGATTATGGGCTATAGCCCATGGTCCAAAATGATGAGAAACGAGGCTAACTTTTTTTTTCAATTTTTAAAAAAACATGGGCTATAACCCATCGTTTTTGTCATTTCGTCATTTTTTTCAAATCTTCAAAAATGATGAAAAACGGCGCGCTATAGTATGCCGTACGATATGGGCTATAGCCCATGGTCCAAAATGATGAGAAACGAGGCTAACTTTTTTTTTCAAAATTTCAAAAAACATGGGCTATAACCCATCGTTTTTGTCATTTCGTCATTTTTTTCAAATCCTCAAAAATGATGAAAAACGGCGCGCTATAGTATGCCGTACGATATGGGCTATAGCCCATGGTCCAAAATGATGAGAAACGAGGCTAACTTTTTTTTTCAAAATTTCAAAAAACATGGGCTATAACCCATCGTTTTTGTCATTTCGTCATTTTTTTCAAATCTTCAAAAATGATGAAAAACGGCGCGCTATAGTATGCCGTACGATATGGGCTATAGCCCATGGTCCAAAATGATGAGAAACGAGGCTAACTTTTTTTTTCAAAATTTCAAAAAACATGGGCTATAACCCATCGTTTTTGTCATTTCGTCATTTTTTCAAATCTTCAAAAATGATGAGAAACGGCGCGCTATAGTATGCCGTACGATATGGGCTATAGCCCATGGTCCAAAATGATGAGAAACGAGGCTAACTTTTTTTTTCAAAATTTCAAAAAACATGGGCTATAACCCATCGTTTTATTCATTTCGTCATTTTTTTCAAATCCTCAAAAATGATGAAAAACGGCGCGCTATAGTATGCCGTACGATATGGGCTATAGCCCATGGTCCAAAATGATGAGAAACGAGGCTAACTTTTTTTTTCAAAATTTAAAAAAACATGGGCTATAACCCATCGTTTTTGTCAAATTGCGGAATTGCGGAAATTGTGGAAATGGTAATTGTGGAAATTGTGGAAATGGAAATTGCGGATATTGCGGAAATTGCGGATATTCTTTTTCATTTTTTCATTTTTTTCAAATCCTCAAAAATGATGAAAAATGGCGCGCTATAGTATGCCGTACGATATGGGCTATAGCCCATGGTCCAAAATGATGAGAAACGAGGCTAACTTTTTTTTTCAAAATTTCAAAAAACATGGGCTATAACCCATCGTTTTTGTCATTTCGTAATTTTTTTCAAATCTTCAAAAATGATGAAAAACGGCGCGCTATAGTATGCCGTACGATATGGGCTATAGCCCATGGTCCAAAATGATGAGAAACGAGGCTAACTTTTTTTTTCAAAATTTCAAAAAACATGGGCTATAACCCATCGTTTTTGTCATTTCGTCATTTTTTTCAAATCCTCAAAAATGATGAAAAACGGCGCGCTATAGTATGCCGTACGATATGGGCTATAGCCCATGGTCCAAAATGATGAGAAACGAGGCTAACTTTTTTTTTCAAAATTTCAAAAAACATGGGCTATAACCCATCGTTTTTGTCATTTCGTCATTTTTTTCAAATCTTCAAAAATGATGAAAAACGGCGCGCTATAGTATGCCGTACGATATGGGCTATAGCCCATGGTCCAAAATGATGAGAAACGAGGCTAACTTTTTTTTTCAAAATTTCAAAAAACATGGGCTATAACCCATCGTTTTTGTCATTTCGTAATTTTTTCAAATCTTCAAAAATGATGAAAAACGGCGCGCTATAGTATGCCGTACGATATGGGCTATAGCCCATGGTCCAAAATGATGAGAAACGAGGCTAACTTTTTTTTTCAAAATTTCAAAAAACATGGGCTATAACCCATCGTTTTATTCATTTCGTCATTTTTTTCAAATCCTCAAAAATGATGAAAAACGGCGCGCTATAGTATGCCGTACGATATGGGCTATAGCCCATGGTCCAAAATGATGAGAAACGAGGCTAACTTTTTTTTTCAAAATTAAAAAAAACATGGGCTATAACCCATCGTTTTTGTCAAATTGCGGAATTGCGGAAATTGTGGAAATGGTAATTGTGGAAATTGTGGAAATGGAAATTGCGGATATTGCGGAAATTGCGGATATTCTTTTTCATTTTTTCATTTTTTTCAAATCCTCAAAAATGATGAAAAATGGCGCGCTATAGTATGCCGTACGATATGGGCTATAGCCCATGGTCCAAAATGATGAGAAACGAGGCTAACTTTTTTTTTCAAAATTTCAAAAAACATGGGCTATAACCCATCGTTTTTGTCATTTCGTCATTTTTTTCAAATCTTCAAAAATGATGAAAAACGGCGCGCTATAGTATGCCGTACGATATGGGCTATAGCCCATGGTCCAAAATGATGAGAAACGAGGCTAACTTTTTTTTTCAAAATTTCAAAAAACATGGGCTATAACCCATCGTTTTTGTCAAATTGCGGAATTGCGGAAATTACGGAAATTGTGGAAATGGTAATTGTGGAAATGGAAATTGCGGATATTGCGGAAATTGCAGATATTCTTTTTCATTTTTTCATTTTTTTCAAATCCTCAAAAATGATGAAAAACGGCGCGCTATAGTATGCCGTACGATATGGGCTATAGCCCATGGTCCAAAATGATGAGAAACGAGGCTAACTTTTTTTTCCAAAATTTCAAAAAACATGGGCTATAACCCATGGTTTTTTTCATATTTTCATTATTTTCAAATCCTCAAAAATGATGAAAAACGGCGTGCTATAGTATGCCGTACGATATGGGCTATAGCCCATGGTCCAAAATGATGAGAAACGAGGATAACTCTAATTGTAGTAGTGGTTAAGATGTTGGCTTTCAACGTGGGAGACCAGGGTTCGATTCCCGGCTGTTACACTATCATACAAAAGAAGACCTCAACAGCGCTAAGAAAGATCTGATTAATATGATGCTGTGTTATTTAAACTTTACTAACTGAAGGCTAACGAACAAAAGATCACTTCAAAATTACCAGGAGACTTTGCCTGAGAGTGTCTGACTGATGGTGCAGTGGTCTAATCATCAGGGTTTCAGTACAGACATTCCATGTTCAAGGCCTGTTCCTCCTACAGCTCAATGCTGCAGTAATTTGAACTTTTCAAGGCTAGAATAAAAAATAGAAACTCAAAAGCACCCGGAGACATCTGCTGAATGCCCAAAGGTGCCGTGGCGTAATGGTGTGGAGCGCTTGGCCCGATACCTCTGCTACAGTCAGTTGGCCGGTTCAAGTCCCATGTCATGACATCAAGGTGCTGGAGGACCATCGGGAGTTCCTCCTACAGCTCAATGCTGCAGTAATTTGAACTTTTCAAGGCTAGAATAAAAAATAGAAACTCAAAAGCACCCGGAGACATCTGCTGAATGCCCAAAGGTTCCGTGGCGTAATGGTGTGGAGCGCTTGGCCCGATACCTCTGCTACAGTCAGTTGGCCGGTTCAAGTCCCATGTCATGACATCAAGGTGCTGGAGGACCATCGGGAGTTCCTCCTACAGCTCAATGCTGCAGTAATTTGAACTTTTCAAGGCTAGAATAAAAAATAAAAACTCAAAAGCACCCGGAGACATCTGCTGAATGCCCAAAGGTGCCGTGGCGTAATGGTGTGGATCGCTTGGCCCGTTGCCTCTGCTACAGTCAGTTGGCCGGTTCAAGTCCCATGTCATGACATCAAGGTGCTGGAGGACCATCGGGAGTTCTTCCTACAGCTCAATGCTGCAGTAATTTGAACTTTTCAAGGCTAGAATAAAAAATAGAAACTCAAAAGCACCCGGAGACATCTGCTGAATGCCCAAAGGTGCCGTGGCGTAATGGTGTGGAGCGCTTGGCCCGATACCTCTGCTACAGTCAGTTGGCCGGTTCAAGTCCCATGTCATGACATCAAGGTGCTGGAGGACCATCGGGAGTTCCTCCTACAGCTCAATGCTGCAGTAATTTGAACTTTTCAAGGCTAGAATAAAAAATAAAAACTCAAAAGCACCCGGAGACATCTGCTGAATGCCCAAAGGTGCCGTGGCGTAATGGTGTGGAGCGCTTGGCCCGTTGCCTCTGCTACAGTCAGTTGGCCGGTTCAAGTCCCATGTCATGACATCAAGGTGCTGGAGGACCATCGGGAGTTCCTCCTACAGCTCAATGCTGCAGTAATTTGAACTTTTCAAGGCTAGAATAAAAAATAAAAACTCAAAAGCACCCGGAGACATCTGCTGAATGCCCAAAGGTGCCGTGGCGTAATGGTGTGGAGCGCTTGGCCCGTTGCCTCTGCTACAGTCAGTTGGCCTGTTCAAGTCCCATGTCATGACATCAAGGTGCTGGAGGACCATCGGGAGACGGTGCTCTCTCCCCCTGTTTCCTGAAAAGTAGCATTTGGGGGTTATGTTTGAAAGAACCCTGTCCACCTAAAGTTTTACAGATAAGAATTAGGTCAAACTTTTAAAAAGAAATAGCAATGCATTTTGGCCCATCATCTGACAGAATAGTCTGTGACTATATGAATTTGACAATGAAAAACTGCAAATTGCGGAAATTGAAAATTGCGGAAATTGCAAATTTGGGAAATTGGAAATTGCGGAAATTGCGGAAATTGCGGAAATTGAAAATTGCAAATTGCGGAAATTGAAAATTGCGGAAATTGCAAATTTGGGAAATTGGAAATTGAGGAAATTGCAAATTGCGGAAATTGGAAATTGCAAATTGCGGAAATTGCAAATTTGGGAAATTGAGGTGGCCCAAAACTTGGTTGGAAAGTCCCTCTTTTATGTCTGGCTTCCAGGCCAGTTGGAAAATGGCACACTGAGAGGTGGTAAGAGTATGTTAAATTGGACATTTTCATGGTAAAAGATTAGCTGGACAGGGTTCTTTCAGACATAAGCCCCAACCGTTACATCTCAGGAAACAGGGGGAGAGAGCACCGTCTCCCGATGGTCCTCCAGCACCTTGATGTCATGACATGGGACTTGAACCGGCCAACTGACTGTAGCAGAGGCAACGGGCCAAGCGCTCCACACCATTACACCACGGCACCTTTGGGCATTCAGCAGATGTCTCCGGGTGCTTTTGAGTTTTTATTTTTTATTCTAGCCTTGAAAAGTTCAAATTACTGCAGCATTGAGCTGTAGGAGGAACTCCCGATGGTCCTCCAGCACCTTGATGTCATGACATGGGACTTGAACCGGCCAACTGACTGTAGCAGAGGCATCGGGCCAAGCGCTCCACACCATTACGCCACGGCACCTTTGGGCATTCAGCAGATGTCTCCGGGTGCTTTTGAGTTTTTATTTTTTATTCTAGCCTTGAAAAGTTCAAATTACTGCAGCATTGAGCTGTAGGAGGAACTCCCGATGGTCCTCCAGCACCTTGATGTCATGACATGGGACTTGAACCGGCCAACTGACTGTAGCAGAGGCATCGGGCCAAGCGCTCCACACCATTACGCCACGGCACCTTTGGGCATTGAGCAGATGTCTCCTGGTGCTTTTGAGTTTTTATTTTTTATTCTAGCCTTGAAAAGTTCAAATTACTGCAGCATTGGTTGAATATTAGTTTTGAACCAGTAACCTTTGGATCATGAACCTCAGATTTATCTTTTGAGCCACACTGGCATGTAAGGTATAATCGGGAAGTTATATTTAACCAACCGTTTAGAATTTAGATGGACAGTGAAAATGTTCTTCAGGAGACTTGAACCCTGAATGTTCTGTTTATAAACCCCAGGTTTATCACCTGTGCCACACTGGCATGTAAGGTATGATCGGGAACTTATATTTAACCATATGTTTAGAATTTAGATGGACAGTGAAAATGTTCTTCAGGAGACTTGAACCCTGAATGTTCTGTTTATAAAGCCCAGGTTTATCTCCTGTGCCACACTGGCATGTAAGGTATGATCGGGAACTTATATTTAACCAACCGTTTAGAATTTAGCTGGACTGAAAATGTTCTTCAGGAGACTAGAACCCTGAATTTTCTGTTTTTAAACCCCAGGTTTATCTCCTGTGCCACACTGTTATGTAAGGTTACAATCGGGAACTTATATTTAACCATCCTTTTAGAATTTAGATGGACAGTGAAAATGTTCTTCAGGAGACTTGAACCCTGAATGTTCTGTTTATAAACCCCAGGTTTATCTCCAGTGCCACACTGGCACGTAAGGTATGATCGGGAACTCATATTTAACCATCTGTTTAGAATTTAGATGGACAGTGAAAATGTTCTTCAGGAGACTTGAACCCTGAATGTTCTGTTTATAAACCGCAGGTTTATCTCCAGTGCCACACTGGCATGTAAGGTATGATCGGGAACTCATATTTAACCATCTGTTTAGAATTTAGATGGACAGTGAAAATGTTCTTCAGGACACCTGAACCCTGAATGTTCTGTTTATAAACCCCAGGTTTATCTCCTGTGCCACACTGTTATGTAAGGTTACAATCTGGAACATATATTTAACCAGCCTTTTAGAATTTAGATGGACAGTGAAAATGTTCTTCAGGAGACTTGAACCCTGAATGTTCTGTTTATAAACCACAGGTTTATCTCCTGTGCCACACTGTTATGTAAGGTTACAATCTGTAATTTATATTTAACCAGCCTTTTAGAATTTAGATGGACAGTGAAAATGTTCTTCAGGAGACTTGAACCCTGAATGTACTGTTTATAAACCACAGGTTTATCTCCTGTGCCACACTGGCATGTAAGGTATGATCGGAAACTTATATTTAACCAACCGTTTATAATTTAGATGGACTGAAAATGTTCTTCAGGAGACTAGAACCCTGAATGTTCTGTTTATAAACCCCAGGTTTATCTCCTGTGCCACACTGTTATGTGAGGTTACAATCGGAAACTTATATTTAACCATCATTTTAGAATTTAGATGGACAGTGAATATGTTCTTCAGGAGCCGTGGCAGCGTTCTAACACACTGAGCCACTGGCTCAAGAAAATTCACACTGCTTTTTTGTTTATTTTATTCTTCTGAAATTGGACTTGAAAGTAAATGCATATGGGCTAACACGGGTGGGCCCTTTGTGAAAACTGGGTGCACAGCCCACTTGGAACCCATGCCCACAGCCCATGTCAAAACCCAATTGGGCCCAGACGGACATGTTAGCTGGGGTAACCTTAACCTCACTGTCCTAATGTTAGCATTCTCTACCGCATGTAGGAATGTAGGAATACCAGACGACTCGCCCCTTTACCAACTCGCCCCTTTACCAACTCGCCCCCGCGAAATGTGTTATTTAGTATTTCCCTCCCTCTCTGAAATATGAAATTGTCTTGTATAAAGATTTATTTGATTGTATAGTTTCTGTTGGTTGGTGGTTCTCAAAGTGGGGACTGGGAAATTAGCTAAATTAGTTAATATAGCATCAAAATCAGTTTAACCACTTTAGTTTAAACCGCTATTTTTAAATATCCAATGTATAGCCTTATACATTGGATATTTGAAAATAGCTGATGAAAATAGCCGAACACTGCATTGTGTGCTTGTAGATCAGCTATTTTAAAAAGCTATTTTAAGCTACCGGTATGTATCCTTGGCACAAAATATCTTCAGATGGAGGTCCATGCGGCTAAATACTTTGGGGTCCTCCTTGACATGAAAAAGTTTAAGAACCACTGCTTTTTTCATGAAGCGCTGCATGTTTGGTTTGTGTTTGACTGTGTTTGGCTCTGTTGTGCAGATCCTGGCCTGTTTCTTCTACGGCTACTTCATCCTGGTGCGTCTCTGTGTGCCTGTGTTGAACGCCAACACCAACCTGCCCGTTAGCTGGCGCACGCTGGTTCTGGCTGTGTTCCACTCCATATTACCAGGTATAGTAGACACTCACCTCAGTCAACAACACGTGAAGACATCACCTGTGTACGCACGTGGCATGTTATTGATAGTATAACAACCTATAAAAACCTTGAAAAGGGCAATGAAATAACATCCGTCCTTTGTTATGGTGACTCATACTGCCTTACCCGCGTGAGGAGGCCGTGCCTCGATTACGTTTTTCATAAATTGTGTTTAATTTCTTTTTTGTATTTAATATTTCCTGCCCAAAATGAAAAAAGTAAGTCCCCTCACCAGAACCAAGGACAGGTGTTTTCGATGAATCTATCATGGTTAAAATGGGTTTGTATAGGAATCTAAATACTGAATTAAGCTACTTAAAAACTGTCTGGGGTGTTCACAAAACCCTGAGTAGATGATAAAATGACCCCACCCAAAAATATAAAGTGAAATATCCCTTTAAGTAGTGTACTTAGTTCATTTCCACCACTGCTCTCTCCACCCACTCCCTCGCCCCCTCTCCCTTTCACTGTTTTCTCCCTCTACTGCTGTCCAGTTGCTTTAGTATAGCACTTAATTGCTTTCTTTGCACTCTGCTTAAATCACCAATTTACTGTACCATTTAATGATCAGTCTTTTATTGACTACGGTTGTTCATGCCACTCAGATCTTTACCCTGATCTTGTTCTTGTAAGTCACACTGGATAAGAGCATCTGCTAAAATGCCTAAATTGGAAACTGAATCTCTCTCTCTCTCTCTCTCCTCTTTCCCCTCATTTATACTTATTGAGATCAAGTGTTGCCAAAGCATCATATTGTCTGCCTCTGTGTCTCAGGTATAATGCTGCTCCTCCTGTGTTTCTTTGCCTTCCTCCACTGCTGGCTCAACCTCTTTGCAGAGCTGCTTGGCTTTGCAGACCGCATGTTCTACAAGGTGTGTGTGTGTGTGTGTGTGTGTGTGTGTGTGTGTGTGTGTGTGTGTGTGTGTGTGTGTGTGTGTGTGTGTGTGTGTGTGTGTGTGTGTGTGTGTGTGTGTGTGTGCGTGCGTGCGTGCGTGCGTGCGTGCGTGCGTGCGTGCGTGCGTGCGTGCGTGTGTGCGCGTGCGCGTGCGCGTGCGCGTATGCGAGTGCGAGAGTGAGTGTGAGTGTGAGTGTGTGTGAGTGACATGGTTATTATAGTTAACTAAAAACTAACTTTAAAAACAAAAGCATTTTAGAAAAATAAATACAATCAAGGTTTTACAAAACTTAAAAACACTAGAACAAAAATCATAAAGAAAATGTGGGTTATTGCTTGTCGGAACAAAGACCTGCACCCGAAAATATCCTTGTCTGTATTCAATATTTCTCTTTAAAATAATAGCTAAAATATCTAGAAGCTCACAACTAGTGAGCATGTTGTGAGCCCACCCATCTGGGCTCACAAGCTGTGAACTCTTTCAAGTGGGCCCTGGCAAAGAAAAGGTTGGGAACTGCTGATCTAGGATAGGTCAGTTTGCAACTTTGTCCTACCCTATATTTAACTATTCTGTTGTGCTGATACTTGTTGTATATACTTGTTGTATTGATTACACTGTCTTTTGGTTATATAGGACTGGTGGAACTCTACATCATTTGCTAGCTACTACCGCACCTGGAACATAGTGGTCCATGACTGGCTCTATTACTACGGCTACAAAGACTTCCTCCGGGTAAGCACAGTCAGGTTACACTGATCGGGTAAATAAAATTACAAAAATGGATCAGTCCAACTTTTCAGTTTGACCCTCAAAATCCAAAGCACCACAAGCTCTGAGGCATTCACACCTACAATCAGCCCTTTGACTCTTTAAACACGTTTTAAATGCATAGTAGTCACAAAACCCATCTCGTAATTCCAGTAAAACAAATTCCCCTCTGATCCAACACGACCCTTGGAACTGGCAGTGACCTCTCTCATCTCAATCTCTCACTCTCTCTCCCTCTCTCTGTCTCTCTCCCCCTCTGTGCTGATCCCTGCAGCTGTCCAAGAGGAAGTTCCGCTCAGCTGCCATGCTGACTGTGTTCATGGTCTCTGCTGTGGTCCATGAGTATGCCTTCACAATGGGCTTTGGCTTCTTCTACCCTGTCTTGTTCTGTCTCTTCTCTGTGTTTGGAGGTGAGGGCGACTTGTGTCGCGCTGTGCTGCTGTGTTCTCAGATGAAATGCATGCAAGAGCTGTGTGTCTGTGTGTGTTTGCGAGCGTGCGCCTGTCTATACAGGAGAGAGTAATGCCCATTTCAGCTGACTCGGGGGGGATATCTCTATTCCACCTTCTCAGTCCTCATAATAAAATGTATCCCCTCCTGCTAGAATTAAACACATCCACTGCCGGCTGTTTGTGTCTATGTATGTAGTATTATACTAGACTAGTGTAGTGTTAGCGTTTGTTAGTATACAATTAAAAGTGAATTTTAACAGAATTGCGTTATTAGGAAAACTAGCTTACATTTGCATTTGCATTTGCTGTCAGAAACACTTATGTAGCCTAGGAAAGGTTAGCTTGGGATAAACCTTTGAAACAAATGACAGCAATATATTCCAATGTTTTGTTTTCTCTCTCTCTCTCTCTCTCCATTCTGCTTCTTTCCTTCCTTAGTGGTGTTGAACTTTGCCCTGAATGACAAGCGCCAGAGTCCTTTGTGTAACATTCTCCTGTGGATGGCTCTGTTTGTGGGACAGGGGGTCCAAGTTTGTCTGTACTGTCAGGAGTGGTACGCACAGATACATTGTCCTCGGACGGGGGTGAGTTTCTTTTCTCTCTCTTTGATTGAATATTCTATTGACCGTGTTAAACAGTGATTCTCAACCCGTGGGCCTGGGCCTACTGGTGGGCTGTGACTCAGGATATTGCATTATTTGGGGGGCCCCACCCTAAATAATTGGCAAAACACTAAGATTTCAATGATAATATAATACATAATGACAATTACTCATCAAGTTAATTGTCATGATGGTGACAACCCTAGACACGGCCTCAGATGACACTGTGACCCCATTTCAACTATATATCATTTCTCCAACATATGCAGCAACCTATTTGTGTCACTGTGTCTCTAAAGCAACGCGCGTGGCTTTGGGTTCCACCGTTTGGATGTCACACAGATGCTGGTGACCTGATTAATCTGACCGTTTGGAGCGCCACGCTGGTCTCTCCCTGGTTTCATTATCCCAGCTTTGGCAGTCTGTCTCTTATCCGCGGTCCTAAATGAGAGTGCATGTGTGTGTGCACAAAGTCACACAGCGCATAATGCTGTGCAGTACATACACGCATGCAACATGTGTGCAAATGTCACATCGCTGTCAGATCTTGTACTGCGCGCACACACACACACACACACACACACACACACACACACACACACACACACACACACCAGTCCAGCGCAGACACACATGGAACACATGGAATGCTGGAATTGTGTAAAAAGCATGGATTATACAGACTGGCCCTTCCCCTTTCCCCCGGTGCAGTCCTTGGATTGACGTGACAGATGTGCACGGATGTACTTACACAATTTTTTTTTACAGTCTATGACTTACACGCGAACTCCACCCGGATCTGTGTGACACCACCCGCCCCCCCGAGCCCGTGGTTTCATCCACCGTTTAACACAGTTTAAGGCTCAGCGTTCATTTATATGGTTCTATTTTCATCCGAGTTAAATCAACACCGAGGATGTAACCGCGTAACTACTGATTGTATATGTACGTATAAAACAGCAGTCGCACAAAAAAAGAGAGCTTATTACGCAGTAATGATGAAGTCCAGTGCTGTGTATAGGGTTACGTAAAGTTTATATAGTTTTTATTGTATAGGGAGTATACTGTTTTGTATACTTTTTCCATTAAAAACTGTGATGTTACTCTTCCTATGATTGTATTATTTTACTGTACTTCTAATGCCATGCATCTGTAACGTATACTGCTGGTATCTATCTATCTATCTACGTATCTATCTATCTATCTGTCTACGTATCTATCTATCTGTGCTCTTTGCCAACAGGACAGTTTCTGGGAGCTGGTGACACCACGTTCTTGGAACTGCAGCTCGTCCACAGTGTGACAGCTGCCCTTCTCCTGTGATGGAGGGATAAAGGAATGGTGGCATGAGGAGGAGAAATGGAGGACACGCACGCATACGCACACACGCACACGCACACACACACACACACACACACACACACACACACACACACACACACACACACACACACACACACACACACACACACACACACACACACACACACACACACACAATGGTAATTGGTAAACTTAATGGAAGGAAGGGCAGCTGGTTGAAAAGGCAGACAAACCGACACACCAAAGGTCCGACAGTCATTAGACCGACGACCAATACCCAAACCTAAACGCAAGCACGACACAACGCACGTCGGACCAACGCATGTCGGACCAACGCATGTCGGACCAACGCACGTCGGACCAACGCACGTCAGACCAACGCATGTCGGGAGCAAAGGGGTGATTTTCGCGTGTCAGACCTATGGTGTGTCGGATAAGCGTGCGCACCCCAGACAAAATGGGAATAAAGAATAAGTTGAGTAGTAAAAAAACTATGGTTGAATATGACTGTATATTTGTGTAAACGTTAGCTAATATTGATATTGTTTATGTGTCTTCAGTGGGTCAAATTGTTTTCTTGTATGTTATTTGTTGTTTTATCTGTACTTTATCTGGCATATCATGTTTTGATCCATATTCCATGTACATTTTCTAAATTAAAACTAGAGACGAAGACGGGATTACAGACTAGAATGTGTTTTTGCTTTATTTTTTTAATATATATTTTTTTAATCCCACGATTTTGTAACCCATTTTTCACCCCTGTGTCAATCATCTAATGTGATCCTGGGCTCTACACACCCTCCACCAACCTAGTCCCCATATATGGGGGACAAGGGGAGAGCAACAGACTTGAACTCATGCTTCCTTCATGCCTGAGTGTCCAAGTTGCTCCTTTACACCTGACAGGGGGGAGTTTCCCTGGTTGGACGTAGTGCATGGAAGGAACACGTTATTCCAACCAGTTCCTTTCCCCTCCATCAGGCGCCCCGGCTGGCCAGGGGGAAGCAGTTTAGTGACCAGGATAACTGCATGTTTTTTGTGAGGGTACCTACCCTCACCCCCTGCTTTTAAAGTACAACATGCAAAATCACAGACAATATCCAGTCTAATATCATGATGTGGATATAATATTGATACTAGGGATGTCCCGATCTCATTTGTTTTGCTCCCGATCAGATTCTGATCATGAAAATTATGCGATCTGATTTCCGTGATCACGTGATTGGTTCGGGAAACTCTAGTACCAGCTAACCAGTATCCGGTTGCCCTCTATACTCACGGCCATTTTTCAAACTCGGCAGGTTTTGTTTTATCACTGTGCAATGTCATCCTCTGTATTTACCCGTGGTAACTATTAGGAGCAGCGGGCACCATTAACTCAGGCCCTGCATGGGGAGCAGTAAGGGGTGAGCCGTCTCTTGCTCAGGGACACTTGGACAACGGACATGGCACGTTAGGGGCCAACCTTGAACATTCTGATTCCCTTTCTAGGTAGAAACTTCAAAGAAGTTTCTACTTCTTTGAAGTTCTGACTCAGCACTTCTTTGAAGTTTCTACCTAGCCACCTCAGCACATTGAAAAAGATCTGTCTGCACACCCACAACTGTGTGCAAGAGTAGTACAGCGGATTATAGAAGACATGGCGCTGTGTGTGTGTGTGTGTGTGTGTGTGTGTGTGTGTGTGTGTGTGTGTGTGTGTGTGTGTGTGTGTGTGTGTGTGTGTGTGTGTGTGTTGTTGAGTGGAAAGGTGGGGAAGAAGGAAGTAGTTAAAGTGACCCTAAAGGAAAGGAAAGTCATCATGTCTGTATTTTCAGAAGTCACTAAAATCCTTTCACATTTCCTTCCCAGACCAACACAGTGGTGGTATACTAGCCACAGGGGGGTGAAGTGTCAATGGCTAAATTGGGAGAAAGTTAAATAACATATGTTGAAGAATAAAGGCACGGAACAACACATTATGTCACACCGAATTATATAATCACACTGTATTATGTAAAACATTATTACATATTGGATAGACTATTGGCCGTGGACCCCCATCAGAAAAGAGTTGCACTTTTATGTAAATGTAATTATACAGTGCATTATGTATTAACCCACCAAAATGGTACATGTTATATTTGCAACAATTAAGCTAAATTAAACGTATTAAAAATAAAATATTAATTAACCAGTATTATAGTCAGTGGTGGACAAAGTAGCCTACTCAACTCCAGTACTTGAGTCAAGTATACAATAATTCTGGTCAAATATTGCTCAACTACACGTAAAATTTGCTGCTGAGTTAAAGTACTGGGGTACTTGCTAGTATACAAAAGTACATGCTTTTAAAAGATACAAGTAGAAATTACAAAGTGAGTTATTTAGTCGCAAGCTAATTGTTTCACTTTAAATGTTTTTCAAACATTGAAACAAGCTCACAACACGTTGAATCGCGAAGCGTTGTGAGCTTGTAGATTACCTAAATAATTTGCTACTTTTGTGTGACACCGTAGTTAGTATGACGAAGTATAGGGCATTTATTTACAAGGGGAAAGACATGAAAAGTAAAAATATGGAGATACCAGGTTCCTGACAGCTACAATATGATGCCCTGCTGAAAATAATGTCCTGCTGGATGAACCCCAAGATGGTGCCCTGTAAAAACCACATAAACCATTATTACATTTGACAGTATTAAACTGCCCGTGAACTGAAAATGGCGTGCCGTTTGCACATCATGAAGTGCCACTCGAGCTTATCTATAGTGCAGATCTTGGCACACATGCATCTCCTCTGTCCTCGACTATGCCATCAAGCATTCTAGTGGGGGAGAAAGAACCTCCATAAGTGGGAAGATGGGATCTTGAATTGTTTAGTCAGAAACACTCATGCCAAAGTAAATTAACCATTTATTGCAAAAAATGGAATACAGTCTCCGCTCTCTGAGATGTTCCCTGACTAAGTAGCATGCTAAGGAAAATCAGGGAATGTTAAGCAAAACCCCCATAGGGATACAATAGCAACACGAAGCGGATTCTAAGCAGGCAGCAAGAATGCAAAGCCGTATTTAAAGCAGCCTCTCTGTGGCCCGGGCTGCCGGCATGGCGGTCAAGGCAACCTAGGCTGCAATGCCAGCCGGACAGCGTGTTCGAATCCCGACCTTTGCTGCATGTCGCTCCCCATCTCTCTCCCCATTTCCTGTCAGTGTACTGTCCTATGAATAAAGGCATAAAAAAGCCCCAAGACAAATCTTTTAATAAAAGGAGCTTCTCTGTTAAGAGCGTGAGCTCTGATTGGATATGGAAGTGAGACGCAATGACCAGAAGAGCTGTGAATAGGAAATAGGAAGCTAGGCTGATTGATTGCAATCAGCTGACTGACGACAGCCGATTACAGCCGAGCCATGCGAGACCTCCGTGTCCTGCATGAAATAACACTAGACTTCATTTATACCTTTCAATACGGGAATGTATCTGTCATGTCAGTTGTTACTAATACTATATATCGTCGGGCAGAAACCTTGTATCACCAAGTTTCAAATGTTTTTGAGTGGTGCAAACACTCCAAGGAACAGCAATGTCCGTGTTCACCTATGTGTTCATGAGCACCAGTATGACTGACTACCAGTAGGGGCGCTGTTGTGCCAGAAACAGTGCTGCACTGTTGCCTGCTAATGAGAGAGAGAGAGAGAGAGAGAGGAGATATTTTCTCTCTCGTAAATGAAAGCACTACTTCATCATACAAGAGCACAGCACACTCTGCTTTTGAAATATTTAGCAAAATGCTTCAATGTTATTTCTCATCAGTGGTTCTCATTTCTCAAAGTGGGCTCCAAATTAATATTTTAACAACACAAATATTGCATGGGGTGTCATGGCACTCAGGTCTTTTCAGAACAACAACATTGTTAGAAATAACAGAAAGAAAAATAAACAAATCCCAGGAAATGTACACTCTAGAAACGGGTCCTTGACTCTACTGTGTTAGGTAAACGGTATCTTTCCAGTATGCCAACAAGCCTGTTTATCTTTCCCTGTGAAGTCAGACAGGAAGAAGTGGGTTATTGTTGGAACAGTATTTACATTAATGAGGTAACGCTGGGTCAACTTCTACTTCATCTGCTATTAAGGCCCAGTGGAATAGAAGGGCCACATTCTGATTCAATTAATTTCAATAGACATGATACTGACACGATACTGACATAATTCTGAGTTGATACTAACCTGATACTGACCATTTTTATATTGGTTTATACCAATACAATCTTAGCGTTTCCCAGTTATGTGGGATTGTGGGTACCCACTTGTAATATCCTCATGGCCCACCAGTTGGCCCCGACCCACAGGTTGATTTGATAATCACTGTTATAGTTTAATTTCCAAGGATAAAACGTAAGAAACTGCTGCATCTACAGGAAATGTAGTATAGATGAAAGATGGAAGCTTTTCAAATGCCACTGGACAACTTTTATAGGCACTCTCTTTCACTGCCCACAAAATGTCAGGATATACTGTAGGCCTACTGCAATACCCTCATTCTCTCTAATGGATCTACCATTGCAGCTTTTCAAAGGATTGTGCAGTGTCCATTTGCAACAAACACCACACACACCACAGTAACATTATGTCGATCTGGAGTGGTTTATTGATTTATTGAATGGCAGCTTTTGCCAAAGCACCATAACAAACAAACTTAACTTGAACATTATTTTCTGTATTTCAATGGTTGCAAAATAAAACAAATACACAGAAGTGGTACAATATTAAAGCATAGGTAAACAAGCCATATAAAATATGGCCACGCCTTCACTGAAGTGGTTAATAAGGCTTTTGTTCAGACTGGCAGGCAAATACGAATTTTCTTCTCAAATACAATGTTTAGGACAGACTGTCCACAAATTAAATTAACAATGTGAATTTTACACTGTTGATTGGGGTCCCAAATATATCAAATAAAACGTACTAGACTTGGAGAAGATTCTAGGACGGTGCTGCTCACCCAAAACATCTCCATTCTACATTTCAAACCACCTAGTAGTGTGGTTTAAATGTGATTTGCAATACAAATCAGTTTGGGTGTCTTTTTGTTTTGTTTTCTTATTCCGATCTGGATAGGCCAAAAATCTGATTTGGTCAGCCATTCTGAACATTAGCCTAAAGCTTCAAATATAATATAGACAATATTGTGCTATGCACATATTTATGTCTTAGTAAAAACAATACAGTGCAACAAAAAAAAAATACAATTTCGAGAAGTGGCCACTACTGTCACATGGGTAAATAATACAATGTTACTGTTGGACAGAAACCTTGTATGTCCACGTTTTAACTAGCTTGTTTATCCTACGTCGTGATACAACAGTATCTCACAAAAAGGCGCTTGTAGATCGGCTATTTCTGAATAGTGGTTACATGTGTCTGTGTGCTGTGGGTTTTATGAATACTGAACCAATCAATTACAAGTATCAACGAGTGTGTGACAATGACTACATAATGGATTGCCTCCATTCGAACACGGGTATATTATTCTTTTCTCATTTCCTGAACTGTATTAACACTTTTGGGCATACAAGGTTTCCACTCGACAGAGACAAAATCAGATGTGCGTATAAGCCACACTGACACACCAACACAGCGAGAGAGAGGGGGAGGGGAGGGGGTGCAGCATCCATCAACGACACGAGGATTACAGAGCACTGAACGGTCATACTCTTCCTCTGTGAAAAGTCATTCAGCATTGTATTGCTGCTGCTGCTGCTGCTGCTGAGTGAGCGCGTGCTTGTGTTGGTGAATGCGTGCGTGCGTGCATACGCGTGTTATGTGTGCATGTCAGTGTGATGACACAGGACAAAAACTAGCGGCTCGACTGTTTTGGGGCGAAGTGGCTCAGCAAACAAAAAAAAAGGAAGAGATGTGATCCGATTCCCTAAATGTTCACCGACAACGTTTGTAATCAGGGCTTGGAGAGAATGCAGGTCGGGGGAGGAGGTGGGGTGGTTACAGTTGTAAACCAAGAGTTACTTGTAAACCGTCTGAACAAGACTGTTAAGATGGAGAAGTAATGCATGGCTCGTGGCAATAACAGGGAGAGGACCTCGACATATGAACGGCCATTTCTGCCACTGAATTAAATATCCTATTTTCTTATATACAGTATATATATATATATATATATATATATATGTTCACAAGCTTGTAGATCAAGCTCATACGCGTGTAGATCTGCTATTAAATACAAAAAGCTTTTGTTTTCACAAAAAAATTTACTCAGAATTCAGAGAACAACACTTCAGGCTCTTTTATTGCATTCAGTGGCAGCAGCAATGGGCTTCATATGAAGACGTGAGATGAGCATCCATTTTCTCAATACACTTTCCCTTCCCATCGAACGAGGGAACCTGACAGTAAGTCATCAGTAGTCATTATTCGGAATCGCTTGCTTGACTGTCTGCCTATAAAACAAAGAGAGGAGGATGGAACCCATCCATATTATAAGCACTCTGATTTAGCATGTCTGTCTGGCACACAGATTTCAGGAGGCCAGCAGCAATAACTGGTCATAAGTCTTGGCACTACACACGTCTGGCTGAAAACCACATGATAAATGATTGAACGCTGATATAAAGAGGACCTCAGTGAACCCTGTTCGCTCATGTGACTATATGCCAGAGGCCTTTTCCTTTTTTTTATCTCGGGGACAGAGCAATAGTGTCACGCACAGCATACTCATTTCCCAATACAGAGGCAAAGTCCATATGCTAAAAAAATATAATTTTCAGAAATAATGTTCAGAAATAATTAAAATAGCTACAAGCTGTTTGCTAGGAAGGTGTGCCTGTATGTTTGAAAACCACAGATGTACTGTAACTGTTTTCCTATGTATTTACTGAACAGAAGTACTGTTTGTTTGCCTCAACCAAGAGCAACAGAAAAAGGAATCGGCGATCGAAAATGGAAATGCATCCAGCATACTAGCTTAAATGTGATTTTATAAAATCTGTATGGCCTTGGTAATTAGAACTAGTAGTACATCTGCAGAGATTGGAGTTGGTCTCCCTACTCCTCCATTGGCAAAATGTAAACCCTGGTGTTGGGTAGGACACTTACTGGTTGACAAGTAGCACTGCATGAAGTTCATAAGTGCAATATACAGTATACACCGGGTCAAAGCGGGGATTCAGTCTTGTTGAAGCGGCAGGTGTTTGATCTCCCACGCGTGAGACCCGGGAAGGACATAAAACAAATGGATTCTAGCCAAGGACAGCAACATGACTTATCAGCTGAGGAGGGTAAAAAGAGTAGATTGGCTTTTGCCCCAAATTTTTGTCTGACTGCCGCAAACAAACTACTGCAGAATGTTAAACTAGCTCGTCCTCGCCGTCCTGCTAAAGACGAATGCGACATTTCAAGTAGTCTCTCTCTTATTTAGTTTCATGGTGTCAAATAAAAACAGCAGAACTATCTTGGGAGTATTTACATAGTTCAGCTCAGTGCATGACGAATAACTCTACCAGTTATCCTTGTCCACTGTACACAAGTGGTTTAGTATATACAGAAGTTTCACTTCAGCAAAAGAGCTGAGATGAACCGATAAAGGAATGCTTTCAGTTGGAATGCTATGCAACTGGTCCTAGCATTGTCATATTCCTGGGCAAGTGCATTCCTTATTAAGTCATAGAGAGAAGCGCCTTCACTACAGGCAGTGGAAAGTCCTCATATATAATTTGTCATACAACGGTATCGGCGAGCTCCCAATGACGCGTTGAGAGCTTGCAGGATTTTGTATGACGCTGTATAAATTAGGCATTCTCTAAGCTTTCCTGGCTGCTGTGCCGCTCACATCTGCATTGAGTAACTTTCTGACAGCAGAGATTAAAACATGCAGGCAGTGTTTAGACATCACCGGTACTGTAATAAACTAGCATGCCATTCGATTGTGAACATTGGAACCAACAGACTTAAACAATATCAGCAATATCTGTGTTCTTTGTTTTGTGTAAAGGACTACCTGAATTGTCCCCCTCAATATTTTGTGGCAATGAAACTTCCTTTTAGTCTAAAATAATACCATTAATCCACGCAAACATCTAGGTAGGTTGGTAAATGTTACAGAAAACAGTCAACATAGAAAATATTGAAGGGACAAAAAGTTTGGTTCTAAATATCGGATGTTCCAAGATACTGTGTATGCTTTCTGAGCAGGCGGTTTTCTTGTCTGTTCCACAGGACCAATAATCTCTCACTTGTCCAGCGTCTTTGAGATGCATCCAACCCTGGCTCGTTACTAGCTAAACGAGTCCAATTCATTCATCATCTGGATCGTTTCATCCATGTTGCATGTACTGCACAGCCACCGCTGGCTGTCGCTTCAGAAACCAAGATTTCACACATCTACTTCTGACCCCGCTGCCTATGCAGTCGTTTCATGAAGCAACAGGTTACAGTGGCGACAATGAAAATGCCCACAAACAGAGCTGAGCACACTCCAATAATGAGTGGGATGAGGAGGAGGTCAAGAACTGGAAAAGAAGGAACAAATAAAGGAAAAGAAAGGCATCATTAAATGTTTGTATGGGGAAAAACAGAGCAAGGCTTAGAGCTGAAAGATAGACTAATCTAAAAAAGACCCAGCATGGATTGAAGTCTCGCCGAGTATAGATTGAAAAGATTGATTTACTAATTAAATTCTATCATCCATGACTTGATAACCACACGGCGATGTTGGCTCAATTACGGCTGTTTACTGAGGTGAATAAATGCCTGCATGGGTCTTGCCTGTATTTTTCTTTTTAAGTAAAACGGTAGATATCATAAAGCTAAAGTTAAAAAGGCATGTGCTGGGAAGGGACAAGAACGACCACCAAAGGTGATGTTTTCAAGACGAAGTTTCATGCCACTTCGGCTCAATTTTTACTTTGGCATGACAAACAGTAAGCGGCTTACCTCGGGCGTACAGGTACACCGTCACGTCAGACGACTCCGCCCTAGCCCCCGTGTTGTACCAGCTCCCATGGGGGTCCTGCCCCCACACCTGGGCCTGGCACACGTACAGACCCTGGTCCTCCGGGCTCGCAAAGTGGACCCTCAGTCTGTAGCTGTTGGCCGACAGCCGGTCGACGCTGACCTCGCTCCCGTTGGCGTAGATCTGAGCCACGCCCTCGTAGGTGAGAGAGGCCACCGGCCTGGGCGTGTCTTCCGCCGGGAGGTTCACCGGCGGCTGCGCGCCCTTGACGATGACAACCGGCTCGGGGATCGGCCGCCGTAGCCACTGGAGCTGCAGCTGGGCGGGGCCCGTGGTCGTCACGGTGACGTTGCAGATCAGGGCGATGGTGCTGCCTCTCTTCAGCAGCGGGCCTCGAGCAAGCTCCGCCACGGCACTGACCAGCACCTCTGTGGAGGGCAGAGGTCGGTGTGAAGTCAGTTATGGCACGGCACAACAAATGGACAGGCGCTATATTTTCACTGCATTCCAGTCGAGCATGAAAAACGGGGCCCCTTAAATGAATGCGAGCGTTTGTGCACACGCACGTCCATTCATAGACATTCATGGAAGCCTAATGGCAGGTGTCCTATCAACAATAAATGAAACGACTATCCTTGGGATTGTGGGTGGGGGGTGGGTGGGATAGGGGATTGAGTTAAAAAAGAATAATAAAAAAAATCATATTTTGATATGTCTGTTTAATACTTGCCCCTGGGTTTGTCACAAAAACAAAAGATTTTGAAAAGAAAGAAACAATAAATTAAAAATAAATACATTTTGGGTTGTTACTTGTCACCTCAGTTAACATTGAACACAACATTGTTGAGTTGGCAGCTGATTTAAGGTCGATGAAACCAAAATGTTGATGAAGTTTGTATGCCATAAATCAAAGAACCAAATGATGGCTTGGCTTTTTATGTCTCTCCCCTAAAGGCCAAGCCTTCATCCTTCATGTTGTCCTCTAAGATAATCAGCATCATAAATTAAAGCAAACAGAATGACTCACACCAATGGCACACCCAAGGTGAAAGCAATGCGTGTACACTTTATCTCAACAACTTCCGCAAGTCACACACACAGTTCTGTTTATTCATTGTCTCACTTATGCTTAGTCAGTGTTTGAGGAAGTCTAACCATCCATTTACATATGTGATTTAATCATCATATTTAAATTATAACTAGCTCATATGATAGCAACTAAAGGAAGCAAGTTGGCCTAGTGAGACTGAAACATTGAGGCGAGCCGTTTTTGTAAACACAAAAATTGATACTAGAACTGAGACTAAGACCGTCTGCAGCATTGAGCTAGGCTAAAAGGTGCTTCTTGTTTCTTCATCTATAAATCGGTTATTCATTCTAGATTATCGTTTTCGATAAACATTTCGGTGAATTACTAAACCCTACAACATAGTCACAGTCTCTTACCTTTGGTCTTGAGGTTGACAGTGACTCCCTCAGACCTCTGGGTGATGGTGGCGGGACTGTAGGGACTGGGGTTGCTCCTACCAGCGTACACACTCACTGCACAACGATACACCCCTGAGTCGGACGGGCGGGCGGAGAACAGCCTCAGGGAGTACCTGCCCTCCTCCACCTTCTCCATGGAGCCCCCACCTCCGCGGCTGAGGTCGTCTCCCCAGCTGACGACACCATCTGGGCTCATCCGCGCCACCTCCACCTTTTGGACACCATAGATTATTAGGCTGATGTTGCAGGATCAGACATTGACCTGATACTGCCTGCCTGAGGAAGGGTTCACACTTGAAATGCATTGCTACTAGTGCCTGCTTTATAACTGGTTGTGTACCAGAAATAGCTGACCTGCTGTTTTCCGCACACAGCTGTTCTTATTGTCTCTGTAAGCCTAAGTAAAATGTTGTAAAGAAGCTTATTTGATGCTATCAATAATTAAGCATTTGTTGCATTATACAAAGACTTTACTCACAGTATTTTTGGACCTACATGACTGGGAACTCACCATTTTTCTTTTCTTTTTAAGAATGTAACCTCAGTTATTTATTTAACGTTTTTGAAGAAGAACATGGTCACTCACGCATGCATATGACTATGAGTACACCCACCGCTACTTTGGTCTACCAGCTATGTTTTTGTGAGTGGGTGTTTAAAACATTTGAGTAGAAGACGAATATCCTCCGGGACAATACAAATTATTATTATCTAGTCAATGTAGTCATTATGCCACTTAATCCTCCCCAGAGTCCCCACACACGCCTGTGTTTTAGTCACTTTCTGTTGTACCCTACTGCCCATGCTGGGCAAGACCTATACGCTGTAGAGTGCATTGCTGGCATTTCTGCCTTAGGTTGTGACCAGGCTTTTCTGTTCGCAGACGAGTAAGGCTGGGACCGGGGATACCTACTGCCTCACCTACCAGTGAGGAGCCCCCACCGGGAGGGCGAAGTGCCTCGGTCCTACTGCCTCGGTCCTGTTCAACACCCCCGCGCTGACAGGCACCACCCGAGCTGTAGGAGTCGCTGGCACAGCGAACAAAGATTGTTCGCCTCACCCGGCTTCCCTACCCTGACCACCCTGGTCTATTATGTTAGTAGTGTGTAGACATTCATCCGATATACAGTACATTTCAATAAATAATTGCCCAGCCCTACTACTACCAGCTATTTATATACCAAACACAGACAGACCAAGCACGATTACCTCCACGCCTCCTCTGGAACCAACTCCGTCGGCGCTTACAGAACCCCTCTTCATCCACTGGACCAGCAGGCCAGAGCTTCCTCCGGAAGGCAGCCCTGACACCTCACAGGTCAACGTGAGCGGCGAGCCAGCCTGGAGGGTCACCTCCCCTCTGGGAGTGGAGCTCACGCTCAGGGTCTCCACTGGAAACATGAAGGCAGAAGGGGAGATGTTAGAGTACTAGAGCAAAGGTTACACACACACACACACACACACACACACACACACACACACACACACACACACACACACACACACACATTGGAGGGTCACCTCCCCTCTGGGAGTGGAGCTCACACTCAGGGTCTCCACTGGAAACTGTTGAAGGGGAGATGTTAGAATACTAGAGCAAAGGTCACACACACACACACACACACACACACACACACACACACACGGCGTAGCTGCTGAACGTGAAGACAATAAATGTCATTTAAAAATAACAATTCATAATAATTCAAAATTTCCATCTTTCAATCTATCACCGTATTGGATGTCAATATAATGATAACCAGATCACTGTCCATTACATGTCCATTACATGTCCATTACATCTCTACTGATAAGGTAAAAGGATCGTTTTACCGTAAACAAATTGAAAATGATACATGATTGTGTAGGATACACTCAGTACAAGTACGTAGAAGAAATGAACGTTGGAATTTCCACCAATTTATCATTGAGACACTCTCATTCAGACCGCATACAAAGCCAGACATTTGTTCGCTCGCCTGCAATCACTTGTAATTATACAGCAACAAGACAGCATTTAACTACACTAGCACTTATCTAAAATAAGGAACAGCTCAACAATGAATGAATTATTCATAAACAGCTGGAACAGTGCCAGGCCATAATAACACACAATAGGCAGTGCAGAGACAACTACTGCATAAAACCCTGACGCGTCTGCCTGAGAAGATAACAATGAAAGGCATTGAGGAAATGCAGTGCTAAAGCTGAAGTAGATGTGCCATGTTTACTTCCAGCTCAACTAGCCTACATCTTGTCGGGTTAATCTGACGCATACATAGTTGCTTGGGGAATCATCAGTATTCTGCAATAGGCTAGTGCCATGACAACAATTGTTAAGTGTGAAAGAGTGTTGGCAAAAAAAAAGGTAAGAGACCAAGGCACGTGGAAAGGTTGAAAAGTGTTTAAAACTCATTCCCTGCCAATGACAATCATTTTCAGGGTTTCAGTGGTTAATGTTGTCAGTGGCGTTCCAAGGTCAATCCTGCTGATGGAAGATTCTACTCAATCATAGAATCTTCTGGAGCAAAGAAAAGACCCTGCTCTTGTAAGTAACCCAAGGCTGAACCCCTGATGCAAACAAAAGGCTGAGTCAAACCTTAGCTAGGCACTGGGCAGTCAGCCAATGTGCTATAGCTACCCAGCTTAGGCCAGCTATACATTCAAGTATCAAAGTCACCGCTGGATATATTCCGCAAGGCAGTAAAGCTGGTCAGTCGGGCAGTCTTGAAGACCAAGTGTAAACCTTACAGTCATTTTTTTGTGCATCTGTTTATTCTCACACCACCAGCCAGATAAATTGGTTAAGCCAGCCATCCAGTCCTGTAACCAAAGTGCCTCACACAGCAATCCAGTCTGCCAACCATCCATCCAACCATCCAGTCGGTTAATCAGCCAGCAAACAAGGCCGGAAGCCTTGTTTGCCAGTCGATCACTTACCCAAGCGATAAACCGCCCATACCAGTCAGGGCTTGTCTAGATTTTGGAAAGAGAGCCAATGAACCCACAACTACAAGACCAAACCTATTGTTATCACTTCCTTGACAACCTAATAATCCAGTGCTATAAACTTGACAAGCAGAGAGCAAACCGCAGTCGCTTCTCAAGAAGACCCAAGCCTTTGGATCCTCAGCCTCCCCGTGTGTGTTCAGGGAGTCAGACAATTTCTGTTTATTGTAATTAAATGTTGTATATTAAGATCAGGGGTGTTTCTGCAACTTGAGCTAACGCAATTACGTAGCCTACATGCACAGAGATGCTAAATTAAGGACAGGTGGCTACAGTACAAACCATATACAGTATGGACACATTTGTGCATTTTCTGGTTAGTTACACTGACCTCAGTAGTCACTGGACGGATGTCGGTCAGGTTACCGTATTTCTTCTAAAAATATGATTATTTCAAACTTTTGCCTCGATTATGATCAATGAACTATTATTATTCCAGTGAGGAAAGTGACGTGTTGATAAGCTTGCAGATCCGCTATCTTCACAATTTTTTGTGCGTTATCTTTGTATGCCACCATTGCGCAACGGAGTATAATACAGGGCTTAAGTGGTTAATCACACTAATCGATTATTTGTTTAAAAGAAAAAGTTGATTAACTGATATATAATAAATAGAAGTCGTTTTTGGGTTCTAAATATCAGTATATATAATACACAGTATCTTTTCGGTTAATTGCCATGATATTGCCATATTAGTTACTGTTACACTGACCTAGTGGCTGAACAGTCAGGTTGCCAATGTCCAGCGTTCTTTGTGCAATCTTCTGCCACGTGCCGTCAGGGTCCAGAATCCACTGCGAGGCCTCACAGAAATACGCCCCAGAGTCCTGCGGTTCCACCGCCCGCATCCTCATCACGTACTGGTCCTGTCCGCGCACTCCCGCCCGTTTCTCCAGCGTGATCTCCCCTTCGTCGTAGCGTTTCTTGTAAGTCCCGCCGGGTCCGGGGGCGATCCCCAGCAGCCGGTCCACGCTGATGATCTCTCGGACCATGCTGACCTCTCCGCCCGCCCCGCCGCCGCCGGAACCTTCGACGCCGCGCCTCCCGAACGTGACCGACACGTGCGTGTGCTGCGCGGACTGGACGCTGGCCGAGCACTGCAGCGTCAGCCCCGCCCCCTCTGGCATGGGCTGGCCCGTCAGCGAACGGGTGTAGCTGATCTGAAGCGTGTCTGGGATCACTGCGGGAGAGCAGAAGGGAAGCAGACAGGCAAACAATGTTAGAGAGAGTAAGTACGTCTGCAGAAAGAGCCAGATGGACACAAAATATGGCAATTTGAAATTCTATTGCCAAACGGCGACACACTGTTCTTTCTATGTTTAGAACACCCGAGCGAATTATGAAACTGGGGCAGTTGAAAGTGAGCCCATCTAAAGGGATGCTTTAGCCACAAATGTTTGTGTGTGTGTGTGTGTGTGTGGGGGGGGATTAGTTGGCTATTGAAGAAGGAAAAATGGTCAACGTGAATAATTCAACATGATTGCTTTTTAAAAAGTGTTTGTGATGCAGAAGCGGGCATTCGAGGCAAAGCAGAACAGTTGTGCACATGAAGAGCATGTGAGAGCGAAACAGAAACTGGGATCGATAAGGACAGTCCAGGCGACGAGACGAGTGCCAGTATTTAATTGACATTCGCCAGCACATGAAGCTTCAAGAAACATGTCACGCATCTAGCTGACAGCAGTACCATGTTCAACAAAGTCATTGTTGGGGGATTGTTCGTTTTCTAATGTGTCTAATTTGTTCGACAAAGCATAAAATAGGGTTCATTAGACTAATTGATTTAGTTGATTAGAAAAACAATAGACTATTAGAATGATTTTGTGTCGATTCGTTGATAAAAACTATATATACATTTTAGGAAAACCAGGCATCTTGTAAACTACTAATTGATAAATTCGATAGTTGACGCCTCTCTCACCTTTGACAACAACCGAGGCGCTGTAGTTCCCCTGGTAGGTGCTGTCCGTGCTGGGGGTGTAGCACTCGTATTTTCCCTGGTCGTCAGGCCGCAGCCGCTGCACCACCAGCCTGGCCGTGTCCCCGGAGTCCCTCTCCACCCTCACCTCCCCCGACAGCACCCGCTGTTGGAACGGAGCGTAGGGAAAGCCCTGGTCCCTGGTGGACACCACTCCCATCTGCCTGCCTCCGGCATCGTCCCTGTACAGGAACCACTCAAAGTCCTGGGTACGCGAGCCTTGATACCCCGTCACTGCACATGGCAGAGAGAGAGGGAACCCTGCCACGCGGTACACGGGCCCAGTGGGAAGACTGACGTCGCGACACATGGCATACTGTAGCACTGTGGAGGGGGGAAACGAGAGAGTACAGTGAGATACAGTAGCATGATCTGCGTGTTCGTGCATGTGTGTAAGAGAGAGAGAGAGGACACCGACACACACACGCATAAATTGTGCGATAACGGAGTGAGGTACTATACCTGGATATGAGAGAGGGAGAGAAATATTGGGGGAAATGGACACAGAGATCGAAAGGACGGAAAAGGTGGTTAATAAATGGTCCAATTGAGTTGTGACTCTCAGTCTTCCATAAAAGGCGTTCGGACCAATCAATAATGTGGGCCGATGGCAGGGCATCCGGAAGTCAAGTCAATACATTATCACACCAGTTGTGGAAAGAAAAGTGGGACTAGGCCAGTTCTGGGTGACCCTGCACATGCACTCAAATTATGTTGAATGAGTAATAGGGAGAGTGCTTTCAGAGGAAAGCCTGATTCCAACATTTCCACAAAAGACTTATTTAGTTTAATAGGTTTACTGCATATAGTCAGTTATACAACCAGCGCCACTTATAGAAGAACACACTGACTCAACCCAGTATTCTAAATGGGGCCAAGTTTCAACCAGTGCCCCAGGGGTGAGTGTAGACAACTTCTAGGTTCAAATGTCTGAAACTGATGTTGATGTATTGTCTGAATGCATACTGTACCTACTACTTCCTCAAACCCTCAAATACTCTGTGATTTCTGCACAGAAACCACATTTTATTTATAGCCCCAGGAACTGAAACTTCTCATCGTATTCTAGTTCCGATTATAGAACATAGCCTGTACCTAGCGGAGCATAAAGGGGAATTGTGTCCTACGTGTCTATATACCTTTCTGTTTTGTACCGCCACAGAATGCATTCTTAATATGCTTAAGTAAACATATTAGGATCCTACTTTTTCAAAGGAAACTACATTTTCAAAAGACTGACATGTAGTATTGCTTGCAAGGAGATTCTTAAATGGTTCGATCCAGATATGGCAATAATGGTAAGATACTGTAGAAGAGAACCAAGTCTGATCTGTTAATTAGTTCAGCTCTGGTACACATGGTAATTGATAATATCACATGCACTGTAGTGTGCAGAATTCTTATTCACAGTGAATGGTGCAACTACAGGCTATACAGTAGGCCAGTCAGAAACCACCGCTCAGAATCTCCCAATCATTTATTTCTAACTTCTAAATTAACTTATAGTCAAATTCACACATTCTGACGTGTTGTCACTCTGAAAAATGCTTATTTTTATTCACTAATGCCAAATAAAAAGTTTAAAGGATAATGTACAGTATAAAATATGACTCTGTACCGAGAACAAATGTGGACACAAGTACTGATAAAGTAAACTTTTACAATTAATAACTTTTTGTATAGTTGTACATTTATATTGCAATAATAATGTGCTGTTTCCCTGGCACACCTGGACTTGTCTCAAGGCACACCGTTGATGATGCAGATGAGATCCTATGCAACAGCTGTACAATACGCCCACCCTAAAAGCAGGTTTCTGCATTTACTGCGTAGTGCGTACGCAACACAACTCTTAGGGCCCCCCCGAACCTTAAATGACGTCACATTGTAGGCTCTACAGCGCCGAACCGACTTTTATTCGGCTCTAAAATAGGAGTATGAATCTGCCCTTAATTCCCCTCAACATGTTTGCTACCTGAACAACTAGAAATACTAGACAGGTGTGTTTGACACTCCCTGGAAACGAAGTGGTGATACACAGACCAAGCTGTGGCATGATAGCAACACGCCCACAGATAATAACATGGCACACTTGTGGAAGTCTTAAGAGGATAAAGACCTTATTAACACTAGAGGGTTGGGGACTAAAAACGCAGTGATTCTCAAGCGTTTTAATTTCAAGGACCCCCAGTTAATGTGTACACTCAAAAGTTACAGACCCATAAATGGTCCATTCATTGGGAGTGCGACTCCTAGAGAGTGGTTCTCAAGCCTTTTAATTCCAATGACCCCCAGGCCAGTTTAATGATATGCATTTAGGCCACAGACGCCCAATTGACACAGAATCTATTCTGTGGGACCCTGATCTACACTATATTATACTAACTCTGAGAGCAAAAACAAATGGAAGCAAATCCATTTGGTATTTTGGTTCCATTTGTACATACCATTCATACACTGAGTTACAGACCCTCAAGAACCGCGCTGGGGGTCCCGGACCCCACTTTGAGAACCAGTGGCCTTGAGGTCCCCGGACCCAGTGTTGACATAATTATGGGACGATGTTCAGCTCTGTCTGGGATAGTGGGCCTATACAATGTTCTCTCTTAGCCCGGATTGTATTAGCATCATTGCAACCATTAACTAGAGTAAAAAAAAGTATTGTGTGGGTGCAGCCAGGGAGGGAGTCGCCTGTGCCATCAGTCACGTTGGCAGATGTAATGTGGGCAATGATCTCCAGAAGGGATGTGGGGAATATGGTCCAGTGGGCATCAGCATAATTATGTCAACCCAAGTCCTATTTACTTACAGACAAGAAGAGAAATAATGAGAATTGTATGCCTTGCTTGAAATATTATGTGCAACAAACAATCATGCAAAGGTATTGGTAGTGTTATGAGACAGATGTGGACATGGTTTACTGACTAGTGAGGAGACTGTATTAAATATCACTTGAACCCCAGCATCCATATTGGAAAACGCGAGCCAAAACAATAGCAGATATACAAGCTCACAGCGCATCGCAACACCATGCGTTGTGAGCTTGTATATCTGCTATTTCTGGCGAAGCGATTCGTCAACAGCACAGTACAGTACAGTCAGTTGCAACTCAGGTCCGTTTCACTGAAGAATAGATGGTTTAAGTGGTTAACAGGTATAGACTCACTCACCCCATGATTGTAGGAGAATAAATGAGGTCGTTCGAGACGAAGCCATCATCATCATCATCACCATCAGATGGATTATGTCCACTCAGATTTCTATCTCTGCTGGTGTATCGTCGTTCATCATAATTCCTCCCCCGGCGGTTGCATTCATTCAATAGGGCTGTTCTGTTCTGGGTGCAGCGCAGCCACACCACACATGATCAGGGAGGGAGAATATCAAGTACATTTCGCAAAAGCTTTTCCAATGATAATAACGTGACAATGTTTTTTGTATTAAGATTTGTGTCCTATAAATGGCGCGAGCTCTAGCGCCATAGGCTAACGTGAAATCATGTAGCGTATATTATTATTATTAAGAGCGCTAACTTACATATGTTACATGTTAGGATCCTTACCCTCGTCGTGCATCGCTGCGTCCGTGTCAAGTAGAATAATACATAATTTAATGAGGATCGTGCAAACTTAATGTCAGACTATATATCCACCTTAAAAGACATGCATGCTGTCTGTGTAGTGTGTATGTCCAGCATCACACACACAGAGGGGGTGGGGTGTGTGTGTGTGGGGGGTAACACAGGGAGGAGTCTGTATGTAAAACAGATACGTGAGAAAAGAAAACAAATGATAGCCATTGGTCAAGGAAACGTGGATGACATTTTGAACCAATAACAATGGGGTGCGATGAGAAAGGAGTTTTCCATCATCAAACCACGGAGCGGCGCCAGAATGTAGGCCATCATCTGTCTGCTCTGAAACAACATTAGTGCACTCACTGCCCTGTCTGTCCCACTCTGGATTTACATAATAAGAAAAACGCTTTTGTATGGAGTGTGAGAATCTGTGGGGCTTTTTGTCACTTGTCTAAAAAGGTCTGTTTACATTTTGGATGTTTTCAGAATAAGAGTATTAATTAAACTTGGCCCAAACTGAACTTATTTTTATTTATCATTATCATTCATAACCTTTATTAAAATGTACAACAGAGTAAAAAGTACTTTAGTACCTAAAGTACCTAAAAATAACTAAACGTTAATTAATTCAGTCAGCATTTGTAGGGATGAACCTGCACAGTGCATGCCTTGAGCACAAATTAGTGCTCAATGCACATTGTAGAAATTAGTGTTGAGCACTAATTTGTGCTAAAGGCATGCACCGTGCAGTTGGCAGCAGTAATTCGCAGACCGTGCCTAAAGGGATATCCTCCGTCATCCCCGCGTTGGCGCAGTACAGGGCAGGCCCATGATGTCACCTGTTGAGAGACAGAAACTGGTCATATAAATATGGCCTGACACTCAGCCTGAATTTTCATTTCGTTTCACTTAATTATTCAACTGAATCGCCACAACATGTTTTTATTTCGCGTGGCTAGCGATTCAGGGCTGGAGCCAGGCTAGTCATATATTGCACCTCAAGCCCCTTTGGGAGGCTCCCTGCCTGGACTCGATGACAAATCAGAGTCGAGGTTATTTGTCACATCACAGGCATGAGGTTTGCAGATGTAGAAGTGGGTGAAAGTGAAGTGTGAAGTTTGTGAACCATGTGGATGCAGTAGGGTGAGTATAGGCTATAGCCTACGGATACAGGCTGTGTGTGTGTGTGTATGTTTGTCTGCTGTTGCTAGTGAGTTGACAGGGTACAGTACAGTGTATTGTACAATGTACAGTATGTGGCCCTTGGTCAGCTCACTTTCTACCTTACTTACTAATTTATACTCAAACTTATTGTGTCTCTCTCAACCTGCTCCACAGGTACACAAGCCAGGGTGATGACCCCCAGACCCAGCTTGCCCTAAATCCCTGACCACTGCACTACACCAAAATTCTGTGTGCAGTAGCCTTCTAAACATCCAAGGCTGAGTGAGAAGATGGCAGCCAGGAGAATGAGGCTGGTCGGTTGGGAGGAGAGTACTGGCCAGCTAGCCAGATGTACAGTATGGAGGATGGAGATCATCATCATGAACTAGAGAGAGAGCCGGAGGCTCAAGGTAGCAACTTAGTTTTTCTTGCTTCTTTGCTTGATTCAAGCTGGTGTACTAGTACTGTCATTTTGGGACCCAATGACTGGGTTTCAGTGAAACATTTCTGCCGTTTCTGCCTCTCGAATTGAATGCTGAATCTGATGTGAATCTACAGTTTGTATATTGTGTTGTATCTGCTGTTGAAGGTATGTGAGTTGTAACAGGGAACATTATATGTGTATGTGGCTCTTGATCGCTTCAAGAATCCTATTGTGAATTTGCTATTTCCTTTTGGTTCGAGCTAGAGGTTTTGGGCTTTGACATAGACGGCCACAGCCATCAATTCCAAATGTAAATTTTGTGTGTTGTGTTGTGTTGTGGTTGCTGAGGTTGGTTGTGTGTCATTGTGAGAGGGTGGCTGACTGGCTGTATTGGTGGCATGTTGGCAAAGAATCTCTCTCTCTCTCTCTCTCTCTCTCTCTCTCTCTCTCTCTCTCTCTCTCTCTCTCTCTCTCTCTCTCTCTCTCTCTCTCTCTCCCCAACAGTGAATATCAGTGAATAATTGTGACTTGTCATTGGTCTTTGACTGGCCTAGTTTCTGTTGCCCCCCTGATTGATTTGCAACAGTTGTTCTGGCCTCTCATTTAATTCAACAGGCAGATGTGTTGATGTATGGAGTCCCCTCAGTGTGGGGGAGACCTCAGACCCCAGCACTGCACAGAACATGTTCTTCTATAAGTTTACAAACTTAGAACACGTCATTGACATTCCAACTGACCCAGTGAGGTCTGATGGAAAATGTAGCTTACGTTGAGTGAAGTTTAGTTGAATAGAGTTACAAGCTTTGTGTGACTGATGCAGTGAAAAGAATATTAACAAATTACAACAATAAAACAAAG